>NW_028164847.1:0-82424 GCF_964263955.1 Coregonus lavaretus
GCATACATCTCTAACAATAAACAAGCCAGCAAACGTAATAGTAGCTAAAAATTCCCTGAAGTAATATAAACTACATAGTTAGGCTTGAAACCCAGTCAAAAGCCACATCACTATTTAACCAAACCCGACTGGACCTCTATGGGTAAAATAAAAGTATCCAGAAAGAAAATGTAACTACCTGGCATAGTGTGGCTGTAGCTATAGTAACACCCTGGTAAACTTAGCGAGCTGGCTAAATAGCGCAGTCAACATTAGCTATGATCCAACTTTACCTGGCCTGTCATTATGGCGCTAGCCATCTAGCCAGCCAGCCAGTCAACATTAGCTATGATCCAACTTTACCTGGCCTGTCATTATGGCGCTAGCCATCTAGCCAGCCAGCCAGTCAACATTAGCTATGATCCAACTTTACCTGGCCTGTCATTATGGCGCTAGCCATCTAGCCAGCCAGCCAGACGATCCTATGAGTCATTTGGTTGTATCCTCATGTTCTAACAGTTCACTATCCACTGTATCCAAGTTCAAAAGACAGTTCCTCCTGATGTAGTAGAAGTAGTAATAAATAATAGTCAGATGTACAACAATAGTAAAATCAGACTCTGTGTTTTGATACGCCTGTCTCAGAGACTGGATTGGATTCAAAATGGGGTTTTAACAACTGGAAGAAGGCAACTTACAAGAGGGGGGATTATGTAATTAATGCAAGGGCTCAATCAGAAAACTGTAAAAAGTAATGCAACACTGGTAAATGCCCTAAACAAGGAACACAACAAACAGGTTCAAGAAAATGGGGACTATATTAAAACAATAGGAGAAGTACTACTACTCACAGCCACACAAAACATTGCACAAAGAGGACACGATGAGTCTGCAGAGTCTGATAATAAAGGGAACTTCATGGCAATCCTAGAAACAATAGCTAAGCATGACACAACTGTGGAAAAAAGGTTGACTTCCATTCATAATGCAAAATACACAAGCAAAGGGATTCAGAATGAGGTTCTGAGTTGTTTGGCAGACATGGTTCCAACAGAGATGATAGAAGAAGTGAAAGACAGTGAGGTCTTCAGCATAATGGCAGACGGAAAACAAAAGATGTTAAAACAAAAGGAGCAGATATCTCCAGTACTCAGGTACTATTTCAGTTGAGCTGTCCATGAGAGCTGGCTCCACTTTGAATCGGCTGATCCACTAGATGCAGCAGGGCTTACTGACTAAATCATACACATATTAGAAAGTCATGGTCTTGAATACAAAAACAACCTAGTAGGCCAAGCATATGACGGTGCTTCAGTTATGAGCGGCAGCATTCAGGCGTCCAGGCAACGCATTAAAGAACAAGCAAAGCCTTTTACCTCCACTGCAGTGCACACTGTCTAAACTTAGTTTTAGTGGATACAGTCAAAGCTGTCCCTGAGGTAGGACAGTTCTTCTCCTTACTAGAAAGACTGTATGTCTTCACATCTGGGTCATACATGTGCATCAAAAATGGCTTAGCGTACAAAGAGAGATGTACCCAGGTGCACCTAGAGAGCTTCAGAGACTAAGTGACACTCGCTGGGCATGTCGATATATGGCTCTACATACTATTATGGATAGATTGCCTGCCGTTAAGCGAGGCCTGCAAGACATAGTCCAAGAACACAACGGTGACAGATCTGTTGAGGCACGAGGTCTGCTTGCACAGATAGATTTACAATTCATTGTGTTCCTTGTTCCACTCCAAAAAGTTTTTGGAGAAGCAACATTTCTATCAGATATGCTACAGTCTTCATCACTTGACCTGTCAAAGGCTGTTGATTTAGTTGAAGCCTTAGTTCAAACTTTGAATGACTACAGGGATGAGTCATTTTTTGATGACCTATGGAATGAAGTGTTGGACACAGCTGAGCAATGTGATACTGCAATACAGCCCCCTGCAAAACCTTGCCTTGGGAGAGGTGTGCACATTTCATGGGCGGGATCTGTACCCAGGTGTCCCATGGGAAAAACCAGTGTCTTGACCATTAGACCAAGAGGTAATGCCCTCTTGAGCTGAGGGTGACACTGATTTTGAAGTTGAAGGCAGGACTACCTCATTACCAGATCATGAGACAGACTCATGTTTTCTACACACATGGGATAGTGTAAAAGGAACTTAGCCTAGGAAGCCCATGCTAGAAGTGTTAGGAGGTGGAAGTTAGAGAATTAGTCCAGTAACTGAAAGGTCACTGGTTTGAGTCCTGAGCCAGACAACAAAACGTGGGATTTGATCTGAACTGGCTGATCTGTGACCAACCCCTTTCAGAAAGACAAATTATCTTTGTTCCCTGTAACATGGACTAATAAAGTTGTACTGTACTGTGCTGTGCTGCACTTTATTGAACAGAACCGGAGAGTCCAGCATGTCAGGGGATGGGGTGGGGGGTGGGGGGTGAGAGCAGCAGTGGGGGATGGGTAGCTAGTCATTGATTGGCTGTAGACCTGGGAGCCACAACTGCCAAGAGAAATTCAATCTACCCTTTTTATCAGCCAAGCCAACATAATGTTTTACACACCCTTTTTGTGGACTGTTAATGTTTATATTTAAAATCAACACTGAGCTTTTTCATGTTATAATCTGTTATTTATCAAATATGATAGTAAGATATTGAAACCATATACAATATGCACTAGAAATGGTTGTAATGAAAACCTGGGACACTCCTATAGACCTATGGAATTATGAGGGGGGGGGGGGGGGGGGGGGATGATGTATTTCTGAAAGATATCAAGTAATTTAGGATTTGAAGTCAATTCTTGCGTGGGAAACTGCAGTCTGGTTTGTTTGTCTGAGTGAACAGAGCAGTTGGGGGAAGGGAATACACATACAATGTTTCAATCTCCAACTGTCTTGTTTCACAGACTCCTGTGAGAGAGAATATAGTAGACGGTTGCTGTCAAAAAGTGATTGGGGAGTTTTCCTGTGTCCTGTGTTTATGACCTTTTAAGGACATCCTGTCCGGATGTTCTCTTCACTATTTAGGGTGTGCTTATGTAACTTGATAGTGCAGCTGTTTCTTTGAAGTAAAGCACATTGATGGGGAATATATGATCTATTATGCTGTGAAAGAAAGAGCACATATTTACCTGATTTGTTAAATATTAATAGTTAACAATGAATATGATTAACAATAGTAGAGACATTTCTTAACTACCAATGCTGTGCTTTTGGTAAGGATGGTTCCCTCTATCTCCCTGCAGCTGGTCTGGGCGTGTAGTCAAGGACATGGGATAGACATCAACTGGAGGAACAGGTAGACCTGGATTGTTTCAATTTCTCGTTGCTTCCACACAGCCACAAGAAGAAAACATGGTGGCTCCTGATCTGCCAGGGAGGGGCGTGCTTGGATGAAAAGCATAGATTGTTTTGAACAATTTGCAGAACTTATGAAGATCTACACAAATCCTTTTGACTCTGTATTAACTTCTGCCTGCAATTGCATAACTAAGGATATTTTACATATACTCAGAAGCCGTTGTCTGTGTCATTTTCTAAAGTTTAAAGTTTGATTTAGAATAAGAGAATATCAGCACTGTGCAAAGAACCCTCTACAACATGTTTGAAATAAAAAGTAATGGCCTGGTGATTGATGTGTCGTGTACTGACCTAGTTGAACTTTAAGTTTGAACTGTTTGAAAAATTTGAAACAGTTGGGAATTTTTGTAGTGAACTTATGGAGCTGCTGTGTAGTGAGCTTGTGACCCCTTGTAGAATGAAAAAGTAATTTCTGGGTAGGTCTGCCTGAGTATAAGTAAGTGTTAGACTTGTCCTGTGAACACTACGAGCGACAAGAAACCTCAAGAGAGATCAACCACAGACAACTCCAGAAAACACGTCTCCAATTCTAGGTGTGTTGTGTCCTTCATGTCTGGGCCACAAGGACAAAACCATCGATGCCATTCTTTGTGATGCACCTGATTGTTTTAATGGTGGGATTGATATGAGTGGAGGCCAACCCGACGATTCAACAGTGAAGATTTTCACACACAGCTGTCTCAACAGCCTTTTTCAGCCAAAAACCGGGAGTTTTTCTCCTGCGTTTCCCATGAGGGAATGGCTTAAGATAAGACTTGCTCTATGTCAGATCTAAAAGGCCCTGAATGGAACATCCCTGCCTGGGTACGCACTGGAAGAGGAAGTCTGTGGGCCAGATGATTTGGAAGTCATACGAATCTCTTCAGTAGCGTAGAGTCCAGACTCCAAAGTGACAATTTTAGGTTGTTCTGAATTCAATAGCTCAAATGCCACCTAATCTGTTAGTTCGTATGTATTTTCAAACGCTTGCACAGAGGTCAACTATTTTGTTGCCTGTCTTTAGCTTCAAGTGGCGAGATTGGTTTATGGTGCTTGATATGATGAAACAAGTGCAACAGTTTTTCCACCATCGTGAACATTTACGAAGATGGTCCCTTCTGTCCTCAAGACAAAACTTGGGCTTATCGGTAAGAAGGTTGATCTATCATGGAAAAGAAAACATGTGAAACCTTGAAGGCCATGGAGAGCCTGGTGGAAGAGGCAACGTCTGAGTCCCTCACAGCTTGAAGACGGGGATTTGGAGACTGATGGGGGTGTCGGGTTACAAAAGGCCCCTGAAACTGATAAAAATGCTGATTCTGCTTTTTTTCTAAAAAAATAATTATTATAATAATTATACATTTAAACATGTATTGTTTAGTAAGGTGTAGTATTGTGTAATAATACAGTTTATGATCCATATAAAGGTTTAGTAGTAAACATTAGTGTCATAGTTTAATATTAAATATTGTATAGTGACCTTTAATCACTTGTATATAAATGCTTCCATTTCTGTAGTAACATTTTAGAAGAAAATAAAAGGTTTGAAAGAAAATTGTATTTACCTTCAATGAATTTACCTTCAATCTCCATCCCTCCCCTATAACTCTCTCTCTCTCTCTCTCTCTCTCTCTCTCTCTCTCTCTCTCTCTCTCTCTCTCTCTCTCTCTCTCTCTCTCTCTCTCTCTCTCTCTCTCTCTCTCTCTCTCTCTCTCTCTCTTTCTCTGTCCCTCCCCTATCTCTCTCTCTCTCTCTCTCTCTCTCTCTCTCTCTCTCTCTCTCTCTCTCTCTCTCTCTCTCTCTCTCTCTCTCTCTCTCTCTCTCTCTCTCCACAAGAACCACTGGTTCTTTGGGTTGTGTGTGTGTGTGAGCGTGTGTGAGCGTGTGTGAGCGTGTGTGGTGTTTCTTTAAAACAACTGTTTTGTAAACCTGTTTACCCTTTTAGAAAGAGTTCTCAGCTATCCATATTTTAATGGTCAACAGTTTGCTCATCTAGGGAGTCCCTTACACACAAGGGAACTGTATGTACACATGGGGTCCCCCAAGTGTCTTTGAAACTACTTTTTTAAACCTGTTTAACCTTTAGCCTTTTAAAAATAGCTCTCAGGGGGGGCGTCCGGGAATGTCCGGGAGGCGTCCGAGGATGGAATGTCCAGTGGATGTCTCAGTCAATTAAAAACAAAAAAGGTAATTGTATTCTTAAAGATGTCCCGTTTTACTGCTGACCTAAACAGATCCATTTGACCCCATAAAAGAGTGTTCGTGGGATGTCTTAGTCAACCAAGAAAAAAGACCCAGAGGACCAGAAGGCCTGAAGACATACATCTTAAAGAGACTCCTTTAATCATTTATACCTCATGGAGCATTTTGAAGGTGAGTTGAATTTTCAATATGATGAAGGCTTCTATATCTAACTATGCATATATATATATATATATTATTTATGTTGTATATTATAAATGAATGTTTTTAATAATGTATTGTATAAAATGATATAATATATAATGAATGAGATGTTGTGTTATTGATTTTTTTAAACGAGAATGGACTCTACCTACATATGTATATATCCTACTGTTTACACCAAACAAATGTCAATTTTATGTGACAAGTCTCAAGGTGTCTCAGAACCCATGAAAATGCATGCCAAACCAAGTCTCTACTCAAGAGTGGACCACTGGCTCCACCTAGTGGATGTACAGTTACATCACAGTTATAGAAAAATTACTAGTCAATTGATTATTTGTGTGTGTGTGTGTGTGTGTGTGTGTGTGTGTGTGTATCTAGAATGTTACTCTGATATTATATATATATATATATATATATATACATATATATATATATATATATATATATATATATATATATACCTACATATGTATTTATCCTACTGTTTTTACCAAACAAATTTCTATTTTATGTGAAGTGTCTAATCAAGAGTGGACCACTGTCTCCACCTAGTGGATATTCAGTTACATCACAGTTGTAGAAAAAAATTACCTAGCACGTTAGTATACTATTCTATATCCCTCTCTCAATGGATAACAATTCACTCAATGGATAACAATGTTTTTTTAAATATTTAACAGTATTTCAATATTTGGTTTTTGCAGACATTTTAAGACTGGATGACATACACATTCCAGGTAATTAATAATATTATTTTATTTATTTGTTTTTTTTAAGGGGGTAGATCAGCTTAATATTGCAGATAGATTGTATCTTCCATCAATGTAATTGTCTGCATCACTTCCAGTCCCCCATGTTTTTTATATATATACACACACACACATATTTACATTTACGTCATTTAGCAGACGCTCTTATCCAGAGTGAGTGAGTGCATACATTATTGTATTTTTTTCTCCATACCTGCCCCCCGTGGGAATCGAACCCACAACCCTGGCGTTGCAAACGCCATGCTCTACCAACTGAGCTCCTTCCCTGCCGGCCATACCCTCCCCTACCCTGGACGACGCTGGGCAAATTGTGCGCCGCCCCATGGGTCTCCCGGTCGCGGCCGGCTACGACAGAGCCTGGATTAGAACCAGGATCTCTAGTAGACCACTGCGCCACTCGGGAGATAATACACATACACATACATATACACATATATACATATATATACATATACACACACACATATATATATATATACATATATATACATATATACAAACATACATACAGACATACAGTGAGGGAAAAAAGTATTTGATCCCCTGCTGATTTTGTGATTGACAGTTCTTTTGTGTTTCTTCCATTTGTGAATAATCGCACCAACTGTTGTTACCTTCTCACCAAGTTGCTTGGCGATGGTCTTGTAGCCCATTCCAGCCTTGTGTAGGTCTACAATCTTGTCCCTGACATCTTTGGAGAGCTCTTTGGTCTTGGCCATGGTGGAGAGTTTGGAATCTGATTGATTGATTGCTTCTGTGGACAGGTGTCTTTTATACAGGTAACAAACTGAGAATGTGTACTTCCTAATATAAAAGGCTTATCAGGACTGATAAGAAGACAGGATGAAGTAGCATGCTGTGTCTCAACTAACAATGTTATCCAGACTTTCTTTAGAAAAGGTGAAGGCTTGTCTGCCAGACCTACCAGGAGAATCTGGACATTTTCTGCGACTTGGAGACTATGTGGTGGTAAAGGATTAAGGAAGTCATTGATGGACAACACCCAAGTGGGAAGGTTAGTAAAAGGTGTTGATGGCTACCTTGATGGAGGGCCAAGTAAGAGAGAGAGATTCCTAGATCTATATGTACCATTGTAGGACTTTTCTAACGCAAAGGAGGAAGGTGGCACCGCTTCGGCGGAGCATTGTTTTGTTTTGTTTGTGTGTTTTTGCAGCAGAGACTATTGGTACGCTGATAGAAGGATACACTCCACAGAGAGACGGTGATAAATGGAGAAGGACTCTGCATGATCAGAGAACTAGTGAAGGAAGAAGGTTCATGCATCATCACACCGTCTACACCAACGGAGGTATGGATAGCGGGGAGATTGAACAGGTATCATGTCAACCGATGCTACAGATGGCTACGAGGAAACTGACGATCTGGAGATGATAGTAGGTATATACACTGCTAAAGTGATAGTATTGAGAATGCATTGAGATAATGATCTGTATTTATTTTCAGGATGAGGAAAGTCATAATTGAATTATGAATGTTTATAATGTATGTTAATATAAGTAAGACTTTCAGTCAACAGTCTCTTTTGTGTAGCTTCACTCCGTAGCCCACATACTAGTCTGTCTCTAATGATGTCATTTAGAACAGCATTAAACTCACAGTGTTCTGGTAGTTTCTTTAATGCAGCAGCAAACATTGTTACTGATTCTCCCTCTTCCTGATGTCTCCTGTGGAACCTGAACCTTTCAGCATTAACTAGTGGTTCTGGTGAAAAATGTCCTTTAAGTATCTCCACAATATCCCCATACGTCTTATTACCTGTTCTGTCTGGCTGTAGCAGGCTGCCTAGATAATTAAATGTCTTTGGCCCCATTACACTAAAACTTGTAGGCACAATGTTGTCCTCATCCATGTCATTTTCAAGAACAAAATATTCAAACCATTCTGTATTTGAGCTCCACTGCTCAATACTTTCATCAAACTGTCCAATGTTTCCAACAATTCCAATAATTTTTCATTTCTCAATAAGCTCCTGATTGTCACTCACTTCAATATCGTCCTCAACCAAAGCAATATTTTCCTCAGTCACGTGATCTTCATTCACTTCACTCACTGACGTTTCCTCCTAAATTCGCTCCTTTAGCAGATTTAATTAAAAGTTTTGTCTTCACAGTTGAATAAATGTCCTTTCCTTTAATCACTGTATATTCCTCCTTTTTAATCACGTTGTTTTCCCACTCCGATGTCCGTCTCGAGTCCATTTCTGCCGTCCATGACGATGTTAACTCCAGTGGTGGAAAAAGTACCCAATTGTCATACTTGAGTAAAAGTAAAGATACCTTAACAGAAAATGACTCAACTAAAAGTGAAAGTCACCCAGTAAAATACTACTTGAGTAAAAGTCTAAAAGTATTTGGTTTTATATATACTTAAGTATCAAAAGATAAATGTAATTGCTAAAATATGCTAAAGTATCAAAGGTAAAAGTACAAGTATAAATCATTTCAAATTCCTTACATAAAGCAAACCACACGATTTCTTGTTTTTAAAATGTACGTTCAGCCAGAGGCACACTCCAACACTCAGACAATTTACAAACAAAGCATTTGTGTTTAGTGAGTCTGCCAGATCAGAGGCAGTAGGGATGTTCTCTTGATAAGTGTGTGAATTGGACCATTTTCTGTCCTGCTAAGCATTCAAAATGTAACGAGTACTTTTGGGTGTCAGGGAAAATGTATGGGGTAAAAAGTACATTATTTTCTTTAGGAATGTAGTGAAGTGAAAGTAAAAGTGGTCAAAAATATAAATAGTAAAGTAAAGTACAGATACCCCAAAAAACTACTTAAGTAGTACTTTAAAATATTTTTACTTAAGTACTTTACACCACTGGTTAACTCTCTTTCTTAGCTAGCTAGACTATGCACTTGCCTCTGCTATCAATACACTGTGCTAACATTAGCCTATTCTGTACCACAGAAAATAACAGATTTAAACAGTTGTAAAAACCCACTTCTTCCAGACAGAATAGTTCCTGTAGATTCAGACTTACTCATCACCAATCTTTTGTTATGTCTCGTGGGTTTCATAACCACGTCTGTATAACAATTCAATAATGATGAGACAGGAGACAGGAATCAGTTCAACCATTTATCTGGAACGTGATCATCTCAACACATACAAACCCCCATGATGCTCTGCGGCACAACCCCAATATACAACAAATACATAGATAAGTAAATGGACACAAAACAAAACTCATAGAGGAATTTAAATGTTCATTTCTAGAAAGTAGGGCCATGGGATAGGGTCAGAAAGGTCAGTATGTTTGATAACTGGTTCCAGAGGTGACATAACAGGCATAAGGTCCATTATAACACAGTGAAGTAGAGGTGGGAGCTAAAAGCAGACATGGACAGTGAGATGGTGTGAGGATGTCAGGGGTGAAACACTAGATCAGGACAGGTAGAAATGGCAGGGCTGGAAATAGACACAGAGACACATTCTGATCGTGGCTCAGACCTGACCTGAGACACCCAAACAGAAGATGCCATAGCAAAGTCCTGTCCAGTAGGCTATATGGGATTTCCTTTCATCAAAATCCTACACATGAAATGTGTCCAGTGTGTGTGTGTGCATGTTCAGTGTGTGTGTGTCCAGTGTGTGTGTGTCTAGTGTGAGTGTGTCCAGTGTGTGTCTGTCCATTGTGTGTGTGTGTGTGTGTGTGTGTGTCAAGTGTGTGGTGTCCAGTGTGTGTGTGTGTGTGTTTGTCCAGTGTGTGTGTGTGACCATTGTGTGTGTGTGTGTGTGTGTGTGTGTGTGTGTGTGTGTGGTGTCCAGTGTGTGTGTCTAATGTGTGTGTGTGTGTCCAGTATGTGTGTGTGTGTTCAGTGTGTTTGTGTATGTCCAGTGTGTGTGTGTCCAGTGTGTGTGTGTTTGTCCAGTGTGTGTGTCTGTGTGTCCAGGGTGTGTGTGTGTCCAGTGTGTGTGTGTGTGTGTGTGTGTGTGTGTGTGTTCAGCGTGTGTGTGTTTAGTGTGTGTGTGTGATCAGTGTGTGTGTGTCCATTGTGTTTGTGTATCCAGTGTGTGTGTCCAGTGTGTGTGTGTGTTCAGTGTGTGTGTGTGTGTGTGTGTGTGTCCAGTGTGTGTGTGTACAGTGTGTGTGTGTCGAGTGTGTGTGTGTCCAGTGTGTGTGTGTGTGTCCAATGTGTGTGTCCTGTGTGTGTGTGTGTGTGTCAGGTGTGTGTGTCCAGTGTGTATGTGTGTGTGTGTCCAGTGTGTGTGTGTGTGTCCAGTGTGTGTGTGTGTCCAGTGTGTGTGTCCTTTGTGTGTGTGTGTCAGGTGTGTGTGTGTCCTGTGTGTATGTGTGTGTGTCCAGTGTGAGTGTGTGTGTGTCCAGCGTATGTGTGTGTGTCCAGTGCGTGCGTCCACTGTGTGTGTGTGTTTGTGTGTGTCCAGTGTGTGTGTGTCCAGTGTGTATGTGTGTGTGTCCAGTGTGTGTGAGTGTGTGTGTAAGTGTGTATGTGTGTGTGTCCAGTGTCTGTGTGTGTGTCCAGTGTGTGTGAGTGTGTGTGTCCAGTGTGTGTGAGTGTGTGTGTCCAGTGTGTGTGTGTGTGTGTGTCCAGTGTGTGTGAGTGTGTGTGTGTGTGTGTCCTGTGTGTTTGTGTGTCAGGTGTGTGTGTGTCCAGTTTGTGTGTGTCCAGTTTGTGTGTGTCCAGTGTGTATGTGTGTGGGTCCAGTGTGAGTGTGTGTGTGTGTGTGTCCAGCGTATGTGTGTGTGTGTCCAGTTTGTGTGTCCAGTGTGTGTGTGTGTGTGTGTGTGTCCAGTGTGTGTGTGTCCAGTGTGTGTGAGTGTGTGTGTGTGTGTGTGTCCATTGTGTGTGTGTATCCTGTGTGTGTGTGTCCAGTGTGTGTGTGTGTGTCCTGTGTGTGTTCCCTGTGTGTGTGTGTGTGTGTGTCCAGTGTGTGTGTGTGTGTGTGTGTGTGTGTCCAGTGTGTGTGTGTCCAGTGTGTGTGAGTGTGTGTGTGTGTGTGTGTCCATTGTGTGTGTGTATCCTGTGTGTGTGTGTCCAGTGTGTGTGTGTGTCCTGTGTGTGTTCCCTGTGTGTGTGTGTGTGTCCAGTGTGTGTGAGTGTGTGTGTCCAGTGTGTGTGTGTGTGTCCAGTGTGTGTGTGTCCTCTGTGTGTGTGTGTCCAGTGTGTGTGTGTCCAGTGTGTGTGTGTCCAGTGTGTGTGTGTGTGTTCAGTGTGTGTGAATGTGTCCAGTGTGTGTGTGTGTCCAGAGTCTGTTTATGTCCAGTGTCCAGTGTGTGGGTGTGTTTGTCCAGTGTGTGTCCAGTGTCTGTGTGATCAATGTATGTGTGTCCTGTGTGTGTGTGTGTGTGTGTGTCCAGTGTGTTTGTTCAGTGTGTGTGTGTGTGTGTGTCCAGTGTGTGTGTGTGTCCAGTGTGTGTGTGTGTGTGTGTGTGTGTGTGTGTCTATTGTGTGTATGTGTGTACAGTGTGTGTGATCAATGTATGTGTGTCCTGTGTGTGTGTGTGTGTGTGTGTGTGTCCAGTGTGTGTTTGTCCGGTGTGTGTGTGTTCAGTGTGTTTGTTCAGTGTGTGTGTGTGTGTTTGTGTGTGTGTGTGTGTGTACAGTTTGTGTGTATCAAGTGTGTTTGTGTGTCCAGTGTGTGTGTGTTTGTGTCCAGTGTGTGTGTGTGTCCAGTGTGTCAGTGTGTGTGTGTGTGTCCAGTGTGTGTGTGTCCAGTGTGTATTTAACATAGGGACACCGAGTCCCAAACCCAAAACCCTGGATAGAGGGGCCCAGTGAATGTGGAGTGGAATGTGTTCAGGTGGGTCAGTGTGTCAGAGGAGACTCTGTAGAAGGACAGAGTGCCGGCTGGCCAGTCCAGATACACTCCTACTCTGTGGGAGCTGGAGGAGGGGACGTCTATGGTAGTGGACTTATTATTGTGCCTGGCAGAGTAACTGTTGTCAGAGCAGATCAGACTCCAGGACTTGTCATTGTATCCAAGACAACAGTCACCACCCTCTCCTCTCCTGCTGATTCCTTTAAATGTCACTCCTATACCAACCCCACTCCCACTCCACTCTACCTCCCAGTAACAGCGCCCAGTCAGACCCTCTCTACACAGCACCTGTCTCCAGACCTCAAATCTCTCTGGGTGATCAGGATACGGCTGCACCTCTGTCCTCCATGTCACCTTTCTGTTCTCCTCAGACAGAGAGAGGCGTCTGTGTACTGTGTTTAGGTCCAGTGTGAGATCACAGACATCTGATGGATGAAACCAGACACAATATTAGAAATCATCATCATCCTGAACACACACACACACACACACAGCCTGAACACACACACACACACACTGAACACACACACACTGAACACACACACACACACACACACACACACACACACACACACACACACACACACACACACACACACACACACACACACACACACACACACACACACACACACACACACACACACACACACACACACACACACACACACACACACACACACACACACACACACATCCTGAACACACACACACACACACACATCCTGAACACACACACACACACACAAACACACACATCCTGAACACACACACACACACACAAACACACACACATCCTGAACACACACACACACACACATCCTGAACACACACACACAAACACACACACACACACACACACACACACACACACACAAACACGCACATCCTGAACACACACACACAAACACACACACATCCTGAACACACACACACAAACACACACACATCCTGAACACACACACACACACACACAAACACACACATCCTGAACACACACACAAAAACACCCTTGTACACACACACCCTGAACCTTCATGCATGCATGAACACATTTCTAAAGTAACACGATCACGCCACACACACACACAGAGACACACACATTGTCAAAGCAACTCTTTGTAAACTTTGGTGTCCCTGATTTCTGCTTCTGTAGAACTACAGCTGATATTTAATATGACCAAGTAAGTAATGATGGTGGTCTTTGACTCTGACTTCACTTGAATTAAGACTTATTCTTAGTCATATTCTTCACAGCAGTCAACACTCACATTTTCTAAGTCCAGGTTTCATTCTGTTCTCTCCACTATGTTCCACACTGTAGCGGTAAGCAGAAGAACAGACAGTCATTGAGGGATACACCTGAACTCACACACACACACTCACACACACACACACACACACACACACACACACACACACACACACACACACACACACACACACACACACACAAAGACAAACAGTAAGTATATACATTTGTCCAAGTTTGTGTGTGTGCGTGTCCAGTGTGTGTGTGTGTGTGTGTGTCCAGTGTGTGTGTGTTTGTGTGTGTGTCCAGTGTGTTTTTGTGTTTGTGTGTGTCCATTGTGTGTGTGTGTGTGTGTCCAGGTTGTGTGAGTGTCCAGTGTCCAGTGTGTGTGTGTCAAATGTGTGTGCGTGTGTGTCCAGTGTGTGTCAAGTGTGAGTGTGTGCGTGTGTGTCCAGTGTGAGTGTGTGTGTGTCCAGTGTGTGTGTGTGTGTGTGCGCGTCCTTTGTGTGTATGTGTCCAGTGTGTGTGTGTGTCCAGTGTGTGTGTGTATGTGTGTCCAGTGTGTGTGTCCAGTGTGTGTACTGATACACGTGCACACACACACACACACTGGACACACACACACACACACACTGGACAAACACACACACACACACACACACACACACACACACATACTGGACACACACAGGACAAACACACACAGGACAAACACACACAGACTGGACACACACACACACACTGGACACACACACAGACACACACAGACACTGGACACACACACACGCACACATACACACACACACACACACACACACACACACACACACACACACACACACACACACACACACACACACACACACACACACACACACACACACACACACAGTCATTATATAACTTAGTCCAAGTGGTGGTCAGAATGTTTGTCTTAACTAGCCTGATAACTCCAACATGTCTGATATGAACATTGCCATAAACCCTCTACATACTTGAGTTTCTCCAGTCTGCAGTGTGGATCCTCCAGTCCAGCAGAGAGCAGTCTGACTCCTGAGTCTCCTGGGTGATTGTAGCTCTGATCCTGCTCTCTCAGGTGTGAGGGGTTTGACTTCAGAGCTGAGACCAGAGAAGCACAGCCTTCCTCTGTGACTAGACAGCCTGACAGCCTGCAAAGAGTCAAATCATATTAAAACCACACTGCAATTCTTTGGTGGTGAAAATAGTGGCAGTATATTTTTTCATTCATACCAGTGTCCTGAAACCTGCCATATATATATTATTATTAGAAAAAATAATAATATTGTGTGTAGAGAGAAAAATGTATAGTACAAATATTTGAGTAGACTGACCAGAGCAGTTTAAAAAGCAGTATCAGTCAAAAGACAGACAGTGAGGTATCAGATTTAGATTGTATTGAGTATACAGTCCACACCATATCTATTTTGACAGTGAAGCTAACATTTTAAATGTGGCTCTATACTTCAGCATTTTGGATTTGAGATTAAATGTTTCATATGAGGTGACAGTATATAATGTCACCTTTTATTTGAGGGTATTTTAATACATATCTTTTTCACCGTTTAGAAATGAAAGCACTTTATGTATCTAGTCTCCCTATTTGAAGAAGTCATAAGTATTCTGACCAATTCACTTATAGTGTATTAAAGTAGTCAAAAGTTTAGTATTTGGTCCCAAACTCGTTGGTTGCATTTGCAGTTTGTTTTGGTTGTGTTTTGGGTTATGTTTTGCCCAATAGTAACTGAATGGTGGATGATGACTGGAGTAATTTTCTGTCTAAGTGAGTAGATAACATGTTTCTAAACACTACTAAATTAATCCTGATGATGCCTTGATTAATAAAAATCATGAATGAATCATTAATAATAATGAGTGAGAAAGTTACAGAGGCTACAACAAAACATGCTAACCTCTCACCATTACCAATAACAGAGGGGGAATGATCCTTGTTCCTCTGTAACTTTCTCATTCATCATCATTCACGATTCATTCATGATTATTCATAATCATGGTAGCATCCACATGAATGTAGAAGTGTTCAGAAACATCTTCTATTCTTACTGACAATACAAGTGAAGTGACTCCAAAATGACAGGACATTATTCACCATTCAGTTTCTATTGGGAAAAACATCATCCAAAACACAACCAAGACAAACTGCAAATGCATTCAAAAGTTTGTAGATTCACAAGCTTGATGTAATCACTGCAGGCAAAGAATATTCAAAGACCAAACACTAAAACACTAAACATTGGACTAAATTAATTTGTCCAAATACTTATGACTTTTTCAAATAGTAGAACTAGAGAACTACATACATTAAGTGCTTTCATTTCTAAACAGTAAAACAGGTATGTATGAATACCCTCAAATAAAAAGTGACATTCTGTACTGTTGCCTAATATGAAACAATTTCAAATCCTAAATGCTGGAGCATAGCACCAAATGTATAACTGTAAGCTTCACTGTCCAAACACATATGGTGTGGACTATGTGTGCCTGGTAAACACATGTGGATCTGGTGAATAGTTATCACTTGTTGACCAACTACAGGAATACTGACCTCAGAGTCTCCAGTTTACAGTGGGGATTCCCCAGTCCAGCAGAGAGCAGCTTCACTCCTGAATCCTTCAGGTCATTGTTACTCAGATCCAGCTCTCTAAGATGTGAGGGGTTTGACTTCAGAGCTGAGACCAGAGAAGCACAGCCTTCCTCTGTGACTAGACAGCGTGACAGCCTGCAAAGAGTCAAATCATATTAAAACCAAACTGCTATTCTGTGGTGGTCAAAATAGTGGCAGTATATTTTTTTCAACATATTCAGATATATCAGTGTCCTGAAACCTGCCATATCTATTCATAAATGAATGTTTCATTATTAGAAATGACAAATTATCAAAGTATTGCATGTAGATAGAAAAATGTATAGAACAAATATTTGAGTAGACTGACCAGAGCAGTTTAAAAAGCAGTATCAGTCAAAAGACAGACAGTGAGGTATCAGATTTAGATTGTATTGAGTATGCAGTCCACACCATATCTATTTTGACAGTGAAGCTAACATTTTAAATGTGGCTCTATACTCCAGCATTTTGGATTTGAGATCAAATGTTTCATATGAGGTGACAGTATATAATGTCACCTTTTATTTGAGGGTATTTTAATACATATCTGTTTCACCGTTTAGAAATGAAAGCACTTTATGTTACTAGTCCCCCCATTTGACGAAGTCAAACGTATTCTGACCATTTGACTAATAGTGTATTAACGTAGTCAAAAGTTGAGTATTTGGTTGTAAACTCGTTGGTTGTATTTGCAGTTTGTTTTGGGTTATGTTTTGCCCGATAGTAACTGAATGGTGGATGATGACTGGAGTAATTTTCTGTCTAAGTGAGTAGAATACAGGTTTCTGTAGCTGTGCCACTAGAGATCCTGGTTCGAATCCAGGCTCTGTCGTAGCCGGCCGCGACCGGGAGACCCATTGGGCGGCGCACAATTGACCCAGCGTCGTCCAGGGTAGGGGAGGGAATGGCCGGCAGGGATGTAGTTTGGTTGATAGAGCATGGCGTTTGCAACGCTAGGGATGTGGGTTCGATTTCCACGGGGGGCCAGTATGAAAAAATTTAATACAAAATAACGTATGCACTCACTAACTGTAAGTCGCTCTGGATAAGAGCGTCTGCTAAATGACTAAAATGTAAATGTTTCTAAAGACTACTAAATGAATCCTAATGATGCCATGATTAAGAAAAATCATGAATGAATCATGAATAATAATGAGTGAGAAAGTTACAGAGGCTACAACAAAACATGCTAACCTCTCACCATTACCAATAACAGAGGGGATATGATCCTTGTTCCTCTGTAACTTTCTCATTCATCATTATTCACGATTCATTCATGATTATTCATAATCATGGTAGCATCCACATGAATGTAGAAGTGTTCAGAAACATCTTCTATTCTTACTGACAATACAAGTGAAGTGACTCCAAAATGACAGGACATTATTAACCATTCAGTTTCTATTAGGAAAAACATCATCCAAAACACAACCAAGACAAACTGCAAATGCATTCAAAAGTTTGTAGATTCACAAGCTTGATGTAATCACTGTGGGTAAGGAATATGGGACCAAATACTAAACTTATGACTACTTTAATACAATATAAGTGAATATGTCCAAATTCTTACGACATATACAAATGGGAGAACTAGACACATAAAGTGCTTTCATTTCCAAACAGTAACACAGATATGTATGAAAATACCCTAAAATAAAAGGTGACATTCTGTACTGTTGCCTAATATGAAACATTATATCTCAAATCCAAAATGCTGGAGCATAGCACCAAATGTAAAACTGTAAGCTTCACTGTCCAAACACATATGGTGTGGACTATGTGTGCCTGGTAAACACATGTGGATCTGGTGAACAGTTATCACTTGTTGACCAACTACAGGAATACTGACCTCAGAGTCTCCAGTTTACAGTGGGGATTCCCCAGTCCAGCAGAGAGCAGCTTCACTCCTGAATCCTTCAGGTCATTGTTACTCAGATCCAGCTCTCTCAGGTGTGAGGGGTTTGACTTCAGAGCTGAGACCAGAGAAGCACAGCCTTCCTCTGTGACTAGACAGCGTGACAGCCTGCAAAGAGTCAAATCATATTAAAATCGCACTGCTATTCTTTGGCAGTAAAAATAGTGGCAGTATATTTTTTCAACATATTCAGATATATCAGTGTCCTGAAACCTGCCATATCTATTCATAAATTAATGTATCATTATTAGAAATTATCAGATTATTGATTCTAGATAGAAACATGTACAGTTCAAATATTTGAGTAGACTGACCAGAGCAGTTTAAAAAGCAGTATCAGTCAAAAGACAGACAGTGAGGTATCAGATTTAGATTGTATTGAGTATACAGTCCACACCATATCTATTTTGACAGAGAAGCTAACATGTTAAATGAAAGCACTTTATGTATCTATTCACCCCATTTGAAGAAGTCAAAAGTATTCTGACCAATTCACTTATTGTGTTTTAAAGTAGTCAAAGGTTTAGTATTTGGTCCCAAACTCGTTGGTTGCATTTGCAGTTTGTTTTGGTTGTGTTTTGGGTTATGTTTTACCCGATAGTAACTGAATGGTGGATGATGACTGGAGTAATTTTCTGTCTAAGTGAGTAGATAACATGTTTCGAAACAATTAATCCTAATAATGCCATGATTAATAAAACTCATGAATGAATCATGAATAATAATGAGTGAGAAAGTTACAGAGGCTACAACAAAACATGCTAACCTCTCACCATTATCAATAACAGAGGGGGTATGATCCTTGTTCCTCTGTAACTTTCTCATTCATCATCATTCACGATTCATTCATGATTATTCATAATCATGGTAGCATCCACATGAATGTAGAAGTGTTCAGAAACATCTTCTATTCTTACTGACAATACAAGTGAAGTGACTCCAAAATGACAGGACATTATTCACCATTCAGTTTCTATTGGGAAAAACATCATCCAAAACACAACCAAGACAAACTGCAAATGCATTCAAAAGTTTGTAGATTCACAAGCTTGATGTAATCACTGCATGCAAAGAATATTCAAAGACCAAACACTAAAACACTAAACATTGGACTAAATTAATTTGTCCAAATACTTATGACTTTTTCAAATGGGAGAACTACATACATTAAGTGCTTTCATTTCTAAACAGTAAAACAGGTATGTATGAATACCCTCAAATAAAAAGTGACATTCTGTACTGTTGCCTAATATGAAACAATTTCAAATCCTAAATGCTGGAGCATAGCACCAAATGTATAACTGTAAGCTTCACTGTCCAAACACATATGGTGTGGACTATGTGTGCCTGGTAAACTCATGTGGATCTGGTGAACAGTTATCACTTGTTGACCAACTACAGGAATACTGACCTCAGAGTCTCCAGTTTACAGTGGGGATTCCCCAGTCCAGCAGAGAGCAGCTTCACTCCTGAATCCTTCATGGCAGTGTAACTCAGGTCCAGCTCTCTCAGGTGTGAGTGGTTTGATCTGAGAGCTGAGGCCAACGGTTCACAGGATGTGTCTGTGAGTTTACAGTCAGATAGTCTGTCAACAGAGTAAATACCATGAGGGACAGGTTGTATTAAAATGTTACATTTAGCTTCCCTGCTTACACTGTTACCTCTGCACTAATAATGTGAACACTGTGTATAGATGTCTCAATGCTACAACTTTTCTGATCCGTTTGTATTAGTTTGTTTAAGACTTTTCAGCTGATAGAAAGTTTAGTCAGCCAATGAAAATGTTGTTGTTCTTACATACAGTAAAGTTTGGTCTGAGGGATAGTCACATGAGTACTTACAGAGCCAGTCAGCCAATAAAAATGCTGCTGTAACTACAATGTATTTTGGTGTGGGATATTTCCATGAATACTTACAGAGCTTTCCTGCAGCCTCTCACAGCTGGGAGCAGTCTCCTACGACCCTCCTCTGATGTCTTGTATACCTTCGGGTCAAACACATCCAGAACCTCCTCTGATATCTGTAGCATGTAGGCCAGTGCTGAACACTGAGAATGTGTGAGGTTTTTGGATCTCTTCTCTGACCTCAAGTACGCTTGGATTTCCTCCTGTACTGAATGGTCTTTCATCTCTATCAGACAGTGGAAGAGATTGATGCACCTCTCAGGGGAGATGTTCTTCCTCTGCATCACCTTAAGGGATCGGATTGTTTTCTGGACGCTGTCTGGACTGCTTTCTGTCTGTGTCACCAGACCTCGTAGGAGTTTCTGATTGGACTCCAGTGACATGCCATGAAGGAAGCGGACAAAGAGGTCCAGGTGTCCGTTCTTGCTCTCCAAGGCTTTATCCATGGCACTCTTCAGCAGCTCATGCGAGGTTAGCTCTTCAGATGCAGCTCTAGACTTTCTCTTGAGGAAGGGCTTCAGTGCATCCATGTTCTTGGTTGTGTAACAATGGTACATGTAGACAGCTGAGAGAAACTCCTGAATGCTCAGATGAACAAAGCAGTACACCACACTCTGAAATAACACAGACTCTTCTTTAAAGATTTGTGTGCACACTCCTGAGTACACTGAGGCTTCTTTGACATCAATGCCACACTCTTTCAGGTCTTCTTCATAGAACATGAGATTACCCTTCTCCAGATTTTCAAACGCCAGCTTCCCCAGCTTCAGAAGAATTTCCTTATCTGACTCCATGAGCTCCTGTTGATCCATCTCATCTCTTCCATGATACTTCTGGTTCTTCAGGCTGGTCTGAATGAGCAGGAAGTGTATTGACATCTCAGTCAGAGTCGTGGGCATCTCTCTCCTCTTGTCTGTACTCAACATGTGTTCAAGGACTGTTGCAGAAATCCAACAGAAGACTGGCATGTGGCACATGATGTGGAGGCTCCTTGATGTCTTTATGTGGGAGATGATTCTGCTGGCCAGGTCCTCATCACTGAATCTCTTCCTGAAGTACTCCTCCTTCTGTGGGTCATTGAACCCTCGTACCTCTGTCACCTGGTCAACACACTTAGGGGGGATCTGATTGGTTGCTGCTGGTCGGGAGGTTATCCATAGGAGAGCAGAGGGAAGCAGATTCCCCATGATGAGGTTTGTCAGCAGAACATCGACAGACGATGTCTGGGTGACATCAGACACCTTTTCATTGTGCTCGAAATCCAATGGAAGTCTGCTTTCATCCAAACCATCAAAGATGAACATAGCTTTACAGGCAGTGAGTTTCTTTGCATTGCCTATGTCTAGTTCTGTGTGGAAGCCATTTAAAAGTCTGAGAAGACTGTACTGGAGATCTTTAATCAAGTTCAGCTCCCGGAAAGGAAGCACAAATATGATATCCACATCTTGGTTCGCCTTCTCTTCAGCCCAGTCTAGGATGAACTTCTGCACAGAGACTGTTTTTCCGATGCCAGCGATGCCCTTCGTCAGCACAGTTCTGATGCTTCTCTCTTGGCCTGGTAAGGGTTTAAAGATGTCATTGCAGTGGATTTCTGTGTCATGTGAGGTTGGTGTCCTGGATGCTGTCTCTAGCTGCCACACCTCATGTTCATTGTTAACCCCTTCACTCTCTCCCTCGGTGATGTAGAGCTCTGTGTAAATCCTGTTGAGGGGAGTTTGGTTCCCTGCTTTTTCCATGCCTTCTATCACACATTCATACCTCCTTTTCAGACTGTCTTTATGGTTTACTATAGCTCTCTGCAGGCTGTCATCCACTACAAGGGAAGAGGAAAAATGATGTGTATCAGAAACATTCATTGACAGGATGAAAAGTGGGCCTTCCACAACTACAGTAACTTATATTATCTCATATTATTGTAGTTAACTACTGTAAATCATATTAAGGTATTGACTTGGCCCACGTGTGCAAGTGGTCTTACTGTTTTCAGAGCCTCTTGTTTTATTGGGTTGACTCAGCTGCTGTAGTACAGGCCGTGTTCTGGATCTCTTTCTACACTGAGGACAGTCATAGTCTCCTGAAGGAGCAGGTTTCTCCCAGTATCTGGTGATGCACTGTCTGCAGAACCTGTGTCCACAGGTGATAGAGACTGGATCCCTCAGCACCTGCTGACACACTGCACAGCTGGACTGATCCTCTGGCAGAGTAGACCTTCCACTACAGAGATAAAGGAGAGAGAGAGATTGTAGATGTTAATACTGTTCATAGACAGACAGCTGGGAACATTATACTCTGCTCTCTGAGTGTGGTAGTAGCCTCTGGAATGAATAACATGTCCACAGTGGTATTACTAAACTATATGAACTCAGAAGGTTGTAGAAACATGTCCACAGTGGTATTACTAAACTATATGAACTCAGAAGGTTGTAGAAACATGTCCACAGTGGTATTACTAAACTATATGAACTCAGAAGGTTGTAGAAACATGTCCACAGTGGTATTACTAAACTATATGAACTCAGAAGGTTGTAGAAACATGTCCACAGTGGTATTACTAAACTATATGAACTCAGGTTGTAGAAACATGTCCACAGTGGTATTACTAAACTATATGAACTCAGGTTGTAGAAACATGTCCACAGTGGTATTACAAAACTATATGAACTCAGAAGGTTGTAGAAACATGTCCACAGTGGTATTACTAAACAATATCAACTCAGAAGTTGATGATACGCCTGTTGCGTAGCAGCCACTGAACTGCTCCCGAACCTACTTATTGCTGTTCACTGGACCTTATGATCACTCCGCTGCACAGCTGATGCCTGCTGGACTGTTCCTTTATATAGTACCCCATCCTGTTGATCTGTTTAGCCTCAGCTCAAACTTTCATCGCCATTACCAGCTGTTGTCTTAGCTCTCTCGAATAACACATGTGATTGCTTTATGCCTCTCTCCCATGTCAATATGCCTTGCCTATTGCTGTTCCGGTTATTTCTTATTGTACTATTTCACTGTAGAGCCCCCAGCCCAGCTCAACCTGCCTTAGACAGCTCCTTTGTCCCACCCCCCATACATAGAGACCGGCTCAATCGGTGCCTCCAGTGATGCTATCTCTTTCATTGTTACCCAACGCTTAGGTTTACCTCCACTGTACTCATATCCTTCCATATCCTTGTCTGTACATAATGCCCTGAATCTATTCTACAACGCCCGGAAATCTGCCCCTTTTCTCTGTACCCAACGCACTAGAAGACCAGTTCTTAAAGCCTTTAGCCGTATCCTTATTCTATTCCTCCTCTGTTCCTCTGGTGATGTAGAGGCTAACCCAGGCCCTGTAGCCCTCTGTATCACTCCTGCTCCCCAGGCGCTATCATTTGTTGACTTCTGTATCCGTAAAAGCCTTGGTTTCTTGCATGTTAACATAAGAAGCCTCCTCCCTAAGTTTGAGTTATTCACTGCGTTAGCACACTCCGCCAACCCTGATGTTCTAGCAGTGTCTGAATCCTGGCTTAGGAAGGCCACCAAAGATTCAGAAATGTCCATTTCCAACTACAACATTTTCCATCTAGATAGAACTGCCAAAGGGGGCGGAGTTGCAATCTACTGTAGAGATAGCCTGCAGAGCTCTATCATACTTTCCAGGTCTGTGCCCAAACAGTTTGAGCTTCTACTTCTAAAAATCCACCTTTCCAGAATTAAGTCTCTCACTGTTGCCGCTTGCTACAGACCCCCCTCAGCCCCCAGCTGTGCCCTGGACACCATATGTGAATTGATTGAACCCCATCTATCCTCAGAGTTCGTATTGCTTGGCAGCAATCACTGCCTCATTGCCTGCGTCCGTAATGGGTCCGCGGTCAAACGACCACCCCACATCACTGTCAAACGCTCCCTAAAACACTTCAGCGAGCAGGCCTTTCTAATTGACCTGGCCCGGGTATCTTGGATGGAT
This sequence comes from Coregonus lavaretus, assembly GCF_964263955.1. Lineage (NCBI taxonomy): Eukaryota > Metazoa > Chordata > Actinopteri > Salmoniformes > Salmonidae > Coregonus > Coregonus lavaretus. The sequence goes on from NW_028164847.1 coordinate 23,965, forward strand.
ATTGACCTCATTCTGTCAGTAGAGGATGCCTGGTTGTTCTTTAAAAGTGCTTTCCTCTCCATCTTCAATAAGCATGCCCCATTCAAAAAAAATCTGAATTAAGAACAGATATAGCCCCTGGTTCACCCCAGACTTGACTGCCCTTGACCAGCACAAAAACATCCTGTGGCGTACTGCATTAGCATCGAACAGCCCCCGCGATATGCAACTTTTCAGGGAAGTCAGGAACCAATATACACAATCAGTTAGGAAAGCAAAGCCTAGCTTTTTCAAACAGAAATTTGCATCCTGTAGCACTAACTCCAAAAAGTTTTGGGACACTGTAAAGTCCATGGAGAATAAGAGCACCTCCTCCCAGTTGCCCACTGCACTGAGACTAGGAAACACTATAACTACCGCTAAATCTACGATAATCGAACATTTCAAAAAGCATTTTGCTACGGCTGGCCATGCTTTCCACCTGGCTACCCCTACCCCGGCCACCAGCTCTGCACCCTCCACTGCAACTTGCCCACTCCACTGCAACTTTATTTCTAAAATTAGCCGCCGAAATTGACGCATCCCCTATTACTAGCCTGTTCAACCTCTCTTTCGTATCGTCTGAGATCCCCAGAGATTGGAAAGCTGCCGCGGTCATCCCCCTCTTCAAAGGGGGTGACACTCTAGATCCAAACTGTTACAGACCTATATCCATCCTGCCCTGCCTTTCGAAAGTATTTGAAAGCCAAGTAAACAAACAGATCACCACCATTTCGAATCCCACCGTACCTTCTCCGCTATGCAATCTGGTTTCCGAGCTGGTCATGGGTGCACCTCAGCCACGCTCAAGGTCCAAAACGATATTATAACCGCGATCGATAAAAGACAGTACTGTGCAGCCGTCTTCATCGACCTGGCCAAGGCTTTCGACTCCGTCAATCACCTCATTCTAATTGGCAGACTAAATAGCCTTGGTTTCTCATATACCTGCCTCGCCTGGTTCACCAACTACTTCTCAGATAGAGTTCAATGTGTCAAATTGGAGGGCCTGTTGTCTGGACCTCTGGCAGTCTCTATGGGGGTGCCACAGGGTTCAATTCTCGGGCCGACTCTATTCTCTGTGTATATCAATGATGTCGCTCTTGCTGCTGGTGACTCTCAGATCCACCTCTATGCAGACGACACCATTTTGTATACATCTGGCCCTTCATTGGACACTGTGTTAACAAACCTCCAAACGAGCTTCAATGCCATACAACACTCCTTCCGTAGCCTCTAACTGCTCTTAAACGCTAGTAAAACTAAATGCATGCTCTTCAATCGAACGCTGCTGGCACCCGCCCACCCGACTAGAATCACTACTCTCGGCGGGTCTGACTTAGAATATGTGGACAACTACAAACACCTAGGTGTCTGGTTAGACCGTAAAACTCTCCTTCCAGACTCACATTAAGCATCTCCAATCCAAAGTTAAATCTAGAATCGGCTTCCTATTTCGCAACAAAGCCTCCTTCACTCATGCTGCCAAACATGCCCTCGTAAAACTGACTATCGTACCGATCCTTGACTTCGGCAATGTCATTTACAAAATAGCCTCCAAAACTCTACTCAGCAAATTGGATGTAGTCTATCACAGTGCCATCCGTTTTGTCACCAAAGCCCCGTATACTACCCACCATTGTGACCTGTACACTCTTGTTGGCTGGCCCTCACTGCCAATCCCACTGGCTCCAGGTCATCTATAAATCTCTGCTAGGCAAATCCCCACCTTATCTTAGCTCATTGGTCACCATAGCAACACCCACCCGTAGTATGCGCTCCAGCAGGTATATCTCACTGGTCATCCCCAAAAGCCAACACCTCCTTTGGCCGCCATTCCTTCCAGTTCTCTGCTGCTAATGACTGGAACGAACTGCAAAAATCTCTGAAGCTGGAGACTCTTATCTCCCTCACTAACTTTAAGCATTAGTTGTCAGAGCAGTTTACTGATCACTGCACCTGTACACAGCCCCTCTGAAATTAGCCCACCCAACTACCTCATCCCCATATTGTTATTTATTTTGCTCATTTGCACCCCAGTATCTCTATTTGCACATCATCTTCTGCACATCTATCACTCCAGTGTTAATACTAAATTGTAACTATTTTGCACTATGGTCTATTTATTGGCTTACCTCCATAACTTACTACATTTGCACACACTGTATATATATTTTCTGTTGTATTTTTGACTTTATGTTTTTTCTACCCCATATGTAACTCTGTGTTGTTGTTTTTATCGCACTGCTTTGCTTTATCTTGGCCAGGTCGCAGTTGTAAATGAGAACTTGTTCTCAACTGGCTTACCTGGTTAAATAAAGGTGAAATCAAATAAAATCAAATAAACATTGTGCAGGGGTACCAGGTAGTTGAGGTAATATGTAGGTAGGGGTAAAAGTGACTAGGCAATCAGGATAGAGATTACATCTCCTTATCCAGGGAGTGCACACACACACACACACACACACACACACACACACACACACACACACACACACACACACACACACACACACACACACACTCACACACAGCGAATGTTGAGTTTGTTTAATATTGTTTTAGGACTATGAAAATGGAAAAAAGTATTAGCCTATGGATTATGAAAACAACAAAAATAAATGGGAAAATGGGAGAGGAGAAATGACTAGAGACAGTGTTGTTTAACTCACTGACCATGACCCATGAGTTCTTCTTACCTGTGTTCACTAGAAAAGTTTCCCTCTCTAGTCTAGTTTAGAGGAGGTTCCATAGACCGGTCACTCTTCATGGACACACAACTGGGTACAGGGGAGGCTGGTCTCTCCTGCTTGATTGGACTTCAACACAACAGAGACAAAGGTTACGTCTCTCATCTACTCTGAACTCAGATGGGGAAACAAGAGTTTCATTCCAAAACGCTATATATCCATTTTCAGAAATGTTGGTAAATTAGCTTTTATTGTTTAAATAAATTATTAAACCACTTCAAGGCGTTATAAAGGCTTCTAAAGTGGGTAAATTCCACTTAAAGTTTCGGACTTGATTTGCCCTAATGAAAAATTGATCAGCCCTTACAAAAAATGCCCCTTAATTATAATCCACATAAAAATGCACATTTGCTGTTGCTGCAGGATTATTTTCCTGCTGTGAGAAACTGGGTCAAATTAAGATATTGCATCTGTAAGTGCATTCATCTTAAAATATCTAGGTGAGACAACCACATATCACAGTCAAACATACAGGATACGAACATTACATTCCAGCTAAACATTGGATATAATTGGATATAAAGTGTTTTGGAAAAAAACTCATTTTCATACACATCTAAAATCTAGAACAGTTATATTGAAGGTACCCATTAGTAATCATTTCTGATGAAAAAACACAAATGTATTTTTTTGTTGTTGCATATAGCGGTTTGGAATATAAATTCTTAAACAATATTGTCAACTCACCCAAAGAGACTCATTTTAGAGGCAGGGCCCCCCTCCTCTCTCTCCCCAGAGAGACTCATTTTAGAGGCAGGGCCCCCCTCCTCTCTCTCCCCAGAGAGACTCATTTTAGACCACTGACCCCTAAACAGAGATGCAGCATGTTGGTTGTGGTGAACACAGTGACAACTAATTCTAGAATGTCCATTGTTCTCTTTGATTCATTATCTCTCAGAAATAAAACATTAACTATTAGACACATCCAAACAGTCAGGTGATTTAATGCAATTACTTTTTCTAGCCCAATGACTACTCAAAACCCACCCACAAGGCCTGAAAACTAGGCCAAAACATAGCCCCTGATAGGCCTACATCTTATTTCAGATAGCCTCCAGTAGCCTGGGCAAGATGTAGGCAAGATGTAAGCTGAATGATTCAGCAGCTTGCTTAGTTCAAATTGACAGATTCATTTATTTAACATGAACAGCAAGGCGATGTTGAGGTAGGAAGTGCTTCTGTTGCCCAGTAGCCTGCTGGAATAGGCTACTGAGGATGGGGTCATAATTTCAATCTCTGAATGAAATATTAATAATATGGATATGAACTGAATAGGTCCATGCTTGTCAACAACAGCCAGGTTATTTCTTTACCTGTAGCCTAATCTGGCTGACTGTTACCTTCAATCTAATGCATTCTAACATCTGATCAGCAATTGAAATAGAACTGTGACCATGGTGACACTTGATAACTTCCAATTGAATTAACTAAACACGGCCATTAATAATTACATAATAACACAAGGCTACAACAACAATAAACTGAAGTTATAGGCTTACTTTAATGACAATGATAATAGCCTACCTCATAACATGTAGGCCTACTGATTAGTTTCCACTTTGAAAACTGCTGTCTGTCAGCAACTCAGCTCAAGTAGCAGTTCTACTAACTAGTTGTCACGGTTTCGGCCGAGGCTGCCTCTCTCCCTTGTTCGGGCAGGTTTCGGCGTTCGTTGTCTCCGGAATACTAGCTGCCACCGTTGTATGTTTCATGTTCGTTTGCTTTTGTCTGAGTGTTGTCACACCTGTTTTCATTTAGTGTCATTAGTGTCCTATTTAGTTCCCGTTGTGTTTGTCAGGTGTTGTGTATTATTGATTGTGTCAGACGTGTTTTCGCTCGGTTGAGCTTCTCTCCACTGCGTTGGAGTTTACGCACCTGTTTGTGCGCTGTTTTGTTTCACTTTCCCCTTTGTGCGTATTTCGCCTTCGGGCAAGTGTTGTCCGTTTGCCGTGTTTTGGCTTAATATAAGTTTGTTGGATTATCCGTCTGCGTCCTGCGTTTGATTCCGCCACTGCACCTACAGCACGCCTTGACAGAATAATACACCACAATGGAATCAGCAGGAGCCGCAGCAGCCCAGGCGACTCTGGAGGACAGGGTCCGGGAGCAAGGTGACCAGATCCTGCAGATGGGGACCGCACTGCAGGAGGTGATCACCACCATCCGAGGCTGGGGGACGCCTCCACCGCCACCCTCCGTGCCAGCACCATCGGCCAGTCAGCCTATTCCCGCACCTGAACCCCGAGGAGTCCGACTCTCGCTCCCGAGGGCTTACGACGGGACCGCGGCCGGGTGCCAGGGTTTCCTTCTCCAGGTGGAGCTGTACCTGGCCACCGTGCATCCGGCGCCCTCGGGACATGAGAGCGTGTCCGCCCTGATCTCCTGCCTGTCCGGGAAGGCGTTGGAATGGGCCAACGCGGAGTGGAGGAGGATCGACGCGGACACCATAACGTACAACGAGTTCTCCCGCCGCTTCAAGGCGGTGTTTGACCATCCCCCGGAGGGGAAAGCGGCGGGGGAGCGTCTGGTCTTCCTCCGGCAGGGGAGGAGGAGTGCTCAGGAGTTCGCCCTCGAATTCCGTACTCTAGCGGCAGATGCAGGGTGGAATGATCGGGCCCTCGTCGATCACTACAGGTGTAGTCTACGAGAGGACGTCCGTCGGGAGCTGGCCTGTAGGGACACCAGCCTCACGTTCGACCAGTTGGTCGACATGTCCATCAGGCTGGATAACCTGCTAGCTACCCGCGGACGTTCCGAGGGGGGTCCGTCCATTTCACCCTCCAGCGCTTCCGAGCCGTGCCCCATGGAGCTCGGGGGCGCTGGCGCTAGAGAGAGGAGGGGTCGGCTTACTAGGGGGTCCATCCCCTGCACCAACTGTGGTCGGGGAGGACACACCGCGGCTAGGTGCTGGGGATGGCCTCCTAGGGGAGAGGACGACAGGTCCCGCACTGGGGATTCCCTCCAGGTGAGTAGGCGCCCCACTCACCCAGAGCTCTCTGTTGCACATTTTTGTATGCCTGTGCGTTTTCCACAGGTAGCACCTCATTCCCAGCATAAGGCGCTGGTAGATTCAGGCGCGGCTGGGAATTTTATTGATAAAAAGTTTTGTTTAGCGTTAGGGATTCCCCTTCTTCCTGTTGATGTTCCTTTCCCCGTTCATGCCCTAGATAGCCGTCCGTTGGGTACGGGCTTGATCAGGGAGGTCACTGCGCCACTTAGGATGTGTGCGCAGGGGGGTCATCAGGAGATGATTCAGCTATTTCTGATCGACTCTCCTGCGTATCCGGTGGTGCTGGGCATGCCCTGGTTGAGTACCCATAACCCATCCATTTCGTGGCAGGAGAGGGCTCTGATGGAGTGGTCTGCTCAGTGTGTGGGTAGATATTTGGGCGTTTCCGTAGGGGCTACCTCGGTGGAGAGTCCAAACCAGGTGCCCGCGTTGCACGTTCCCCCTGAGTATGGGGATTTGGCTATTGCGTTTAGTAAGGCGAGGGCGACGCAGTTGCCGCCCCATAGGCAGGGAGATTGTGCGATAGACCTCCAGGCAGGAGCTGCGCTCCCACGGAGCCATGTGTATCCTCTGTCTCAAGAGGAGAAGAAAGCTATGGAGACTTACATAGACGAATCTCTGAGACAAGGATACATACGGCCTTCCACTTCCCCTGCGTCCTCGAGTTTATTTTTTGTGAAGAAAAAGGATGGTGGTTTGCGCCCGTGCATCGATTACCGTGGTCTCAATCAGATTACGGTGAAGTACAGTTATCCACTCCCGCTGATTGCGACCATGACTGAGTCGTTGCATGGGGCGCGTTTCTTCACTAAATTAGATCTCAGGAGCTCGTACAACTTGGTGCGCATCAGGGAGGGCGATGAATGGAAGACAGCCTTTAGTACCACCTCGGGCCATTACGAGTATCTGGTCATGCCATACGGGTTGATGAACGCTCCGTCAGTTTTCCAATCATTCGTGGATGAGATCTTCAGGGACATGCAGGGGCAGGGGGTGGTTGTGTACATTGATGACATTCTCGTGTACTCGCCTACCCGTGTCGAGCATGTGGCCCTGGTGTGTAGAGTGTTGCGGAGGCTGGTGGAGCACGACCTGTATGTGAAGGCAGAGAAGTGTCTGTTTTTCCAGGAGTCGGTCTCCTTTTTGGGGTATCAGTTGTCTGCGTCAGGGGTGAAGATGGAGGTAGACCGGGTGTCGGCCGTGCGTAATTGGCAAACACCAACCACTGTGAAGGAGGTGCAGCAGTTTTTGGGGTTTGCGAATTACTACCGGAGGTTTATCCGGGGTTTTGGACAGGTGGCAGCTCCCATCACGTCTCTTTTGAAGGGGGGTCCGGTGCGTCTGCAGTGGTCGGCCGAGGCGGACAGGGCGTTTGGGAGGCTGAAGGACCTGTTTACCTCGGCCCCGGTGCTGGCGCATCCGGATCCCTCTTTGCCGTTCCAGGTAGAGGTGGACGCGTCAGAGGCCGGTCTAGGAGCCGTGCTTTCACAACGGTCTGGCGCGCCACCTAAACTCCGCCCCTGTGCTTTTTATTCTAAGAAGCTCAGTCCGGCGGAGCGGAACTATGACGTAGGGGACAGGGAGCTGTTAGCCGTGGTACAGGCCCTAAAGGTGTGGAGGCACTGGCGTGAGGGGGCTCAACACCCTTTCCTCATTTTGACGGACCACCGTAACCTGGAGTACATCCGGGCAGCGAGGAGGCTGAACCCTCGCCAGGCAAGATGGAATATGTTCTTGACCAGGTTTACTTTTAAGATCACGTACATCCCTGGGTCACAGAACGGTAAGGCAGATGCGCTGTCTCGGCGGTATGACACGGAGGAGAGGTCCGTGGAGCCCACTCCCATACTGCCGGAGTCGTGTCTGGTGGCACCGGTAGTGTGGGAGGTCGATGCTGAACTCGAGCGGGCGTTACGCACCGACCCTAGCCCACCGCAATGCCCTGAGGGTCGGAAGTACGTTCCGCTCGAGGTTCGGGATCGATTGATCTATTGGGCTCACACGTCACCCTCCTCTGGACATCCTGGTATTGGCCGGACAGTGCACTGTCTTAGTGCCAAGTACTGGTGGCCCACGTTGGCCAGGGATGTGAGGGTTTATGTTTCCTCCTGCTCGGTGTGCGCCCAGTGTAAGGCGCCTAGACATCTGCCTAGGAGTAAGTTACTACCCCTGCCTGTTCCACAACGGCCATGGTCTCACCTGTCGGTGGATTTCCTAACTGACCTTCCTCCGTCACAGGGGAACACCACTATACTGGTCGTTGTGGACCGGTTTTCTAAGGCCTGTCGTTTGCTCCCCATGCCGGGCCTTCCTACTGCCCTGCAAACCGCCGAAGCACTATTCACCAATGTGTTCCGGCACTACGGGGTACCCGAGGATATTGTGTCTGATCGAGGTCCCCAATTTACCTCCAGAGTCTGGAGAGCCTTTATGGAGCGGTTGGGGGTCTCGGTGAGCCTCACCTCGGGTTACCACCCGGAGAGTAATGGGCAGGTGGAACGTGTAAACCAGGATGTGGGCAGGTTTCTTAGAACATACTGCCAGGACCGGCCGGAGGAGTGGGCAAGGTACGTTCCCTGGGCCGAAATGGCCCAGAATTCCCTACGCCATTCCTCCACTAACCTAACCCCTTTCCAATGTGTGTTAGGTTACCAGCCGGTTCTGGCACCCTGGCAGCAGAGCCAGATCGAGGCTCCTGCAGTGGATGAGTGGGCGAGGCGCTCGGAGGAGACATGGAACGCTGCACACGTCCACCTGCAGCGGGCCCTCCGACGTCATAAGGCGAGCGCCGATCTCCACCGCAGTGAGGGACCGGTGTACGCACCTGGTGATCGAGTCTGGCTCTCTACCAAGAACCTGCCCCTCCGCCTGCCCTGTCGGAAACTGGGTCGGCGGTTTGTAGGGCCATTTAAAGTCCTGGGAAGGTTGAACGAGGTGTGTTATAAATTACAGCTACCTGTTGAATATAAAAGTATTAACCCCTCGTTCCATGTGTCCCTTCTCAGGCCGGTGGTAGCTGGCCCACTCCAAGACAGTGAGATCAGGGAGACTCCTCCGCCCCCATTGGACATCGAGGGGGCACCGGCGTACTCCGTGAGGTCCATCTTGGATTCGAGACGTCGGATGGGGGGTCTCCAGTATCTAGTGGAGTGGGAGGGGTACGGTCCGGAGGAGCGGTGCTGGGTGCCGAGGAGAGACATTTTGGACCCGTCTCTCCTGACGGAATTCCATCGTGGGCACCCGACGCACCCTGCTCCGCGTCCTCCGGGTCGTCCCCGAGGCCGGAGTCGGCGCACGTCTGGAGCCGCGCGTCAAGGGGGGGGTACTGTCACGGTTTCGGCCAAGGCTGCCTCTCTCCCTTGTTCGGGCAGGTTTCGGCGTTCGTTGTCTCCGGAATACTAGCTGCCACCGTTGTATGTTTCATGTTCGTTTGCTTTTGTCTGAGTGTTGTCACACCTGTTTTAATTTAGTGTCATTAGTGTCCTATTTAGTTCCCGTTGTGTTTGTCAGGTGTTGTGTATTATTGATTGTGTCAGACGTGTTTTCGCTCGGTTGAGCTTCTCTCCACTGCGTTGGAGTTTACGCACCTGTTTGTGCGCTGTTTTGTTTCACTTTCGCCTTTGTGCGTATTTCGCCTTCGGGCAAGTGTTGTCCGTTTGCCGTGTTTTGGCTTAATACAAGTTTGTTGGATTATCCGTCTGCGTCCTGCGTTTGATTCCGCCACTGCACCTACAGCACGCCTTGACACTAGTAATATCTCATTCCAGGTATTCATTCTTACTCTGTCCTTTAGAATAGATTATTATTCAGAAATACTTAGAAATACTCACTTTATTTTTTAGTTCTCTCCATATCGTGTTTTCTGCTCTGTCGTCTCAAAATGGATCCTGTACAAAAGAACAACTTTACTTTCTGTTTCAGCTCAACCGTCTCCCCATCCTGATAATAAAGTGTTTTATTGGTATCTTCCACTAGATGGCAGTAAACACCTGCTGTAGCTAGACTTTACAACAGTAAGTGTTCGGTTTCTTGGTCCTGGTGACTCCTGGGAAGTGTCTCAGAGGAGGAGTGCTGATCTAGGATCAGGTCCCCCTGTCCATGTAATCTTATTCATTATGATTGTTTTGTCTCATGTCTCTTTATATTAATATACCCTGGGGACCATGTAGCTGTATTGAAAATACCTTGTTGTATAACCTTCATTGTTGCTCCACTGCCTGCAACATCGTATTGTTTTGAACAGAACCATTACCAGGCAACATTGGAATTAGTTTCTGAGTGACAGTGAGGAGAACCATTACCAGGCAACATTGGAATTAGTTTCTGAGTGACAGTGAGGAGAACCATTACCAGGCAACATTGGAATTAGTTTCTGAGTGACAGTGAGGAGAACCATTACCAGGCAACATTGGAATTAGTTTCTGAGTGACAGTGAGGACAAAGCAGGGTTCCCCCAACTCGCGGGGCGAATTTGGCCCGTGGGTGGTTCTATTCCCACCCCCCCACCCCATTTTTATTTATTTAATTCAATGAATTTTATTTAAGAAATCTGTTCAAGTATCCCCATGCATAATAGAGGTACCTGATCATAATCAAGGTTTGAGTGATTATATTTTAGTCAAACATGATATCTGTTCGGCTTCTTGCAGTCAATTTGCAGTCTACAAATTATTTGTAGTTATATTCCGGACCCCCAACTATCCGCTCAAGAGAAAATCTTCACGCGGCTGAATCTAGTGGATGTTCCCTGGGATAAAGGGCTGAATCTAGTGGATGATCCCTGGGATAAAGGGCTGAATCTAGTGGATGATCCCTGGGATAAAGGGCTGAATCTAGTGGATGATCCCTGGGATAAAGGGCTGAATCTAGTGGATGATCCCTGGGATAAAGGGCTGAATCTAGTGGATGATCCCTGGGATAAAGTGCTGAATCTAGTGGATGATCCCTGGGATAAAGGGCTGAATCTAGTGGATGATCCCTGGGATAAAGGGGGATTCCAGGCACCAAAATAATTATTATCCGGTGAAACAATTCAGTTTACTGTGCTGTGGTTTCTGGTTCATTAACTTCACCATGTATTGTTCTAAGCTGTGGTCTCATTCTACACATGGTGTATTTATTTATCATTCTTTCTATGAGGGAGTAGGCATGCTGGACATGGCCTTCCAGGGAGTAGGCATGCTGGACATGGCCTTCCAGGGAGTAGGCATGCTGGACATGGCCTTCCAGGGAGTAGGCATGCTGGACATGGCCTTCCAGGGAGTAGGCATGCTGGACATGGCCTTCCAGGGAGTAGGCATGCTGGACATGGCCTTCCAGGGAGTAGGCATGCTGGACATGGCCTTCCAGGGAGTAGGCATGCTGGACATGGCCTTCCAGGGAGTAGGCATGCTGGACATGGCCTTCCAGGGAGTAGGCATGCTGGACATGGCCTTCCAGGATCCAATCAAAGGCACTAGATCTAAGTAAGATGACTCTTAGTCTTGACACAATGCCAGTTTGTGCACAGAGACTGCTAAGGTTTTTTTCAATGATGTCCTCCATCTTTGTTAGCATCACCCTCTGCAGTTGAGATGGCTCCACCAGCCTTCTCAGTGTAGTCCTTCCTTTTGATAAAGGTTGTTGAATCAGAAGATCCTTTAGCATAGTTATGCTCAGAACCACAATCTTTACACTTCTGAACCTTAAAAATGGACCTAAAGTCAGATACATTTAGACAAACCACCATGTGAGCAGCAAGTGTAGGGTTAATGGAGTGAAGTGGGGGATGGGTAGGACCACCAGTATCAACTATATGTCTATGAATGCATTTCTATTAATGCAGTACTAAAACGGATGGATGCTCTTCATCAACACCATCTCACCTGGGAAACTAGATATCAGCAATCAATCAACAAGACTCATGAAATGGAGCAAATGAAGACATTAGAACTGCTAAAGGTCAGATATTATATTCTGACACCAATTTCCTACTGGTAGATGTTGTACATGATCTGTCAATCCTGAGAGCAACGCTCTCTCTCCTCCTCTTCCCCCATCTCTCTTTGCTGGGGTGAAGTTTCCCCTAGATACAGATCTAGGATCAGCTTCCCCTCCCCCAAACCTAACAAGGATCATTAGTGGGAGGAATTTAAACCTGATCCAAAGCCAGTGTCTATTTGGGAAACTTGTCCCCTCCCCCACAACTCTACATGTGGATGCGGCTTCCTCCATCTCACCATGTTCACAAAGAAAACGGCAGTGTATTTCAGCTGTAAGTATTTTGAAGTTACTAGCTATATTATTTGAATTGAATTGACCTAGCTTCATTATTATTCAACAATAACTGGGCCAATGTAGCCGTAGCAGCAGTGGTGGCTCTAGAACATTCCCAGTGGGAGGGGCCAGGCTGGGGCCAGTTGTACTGTTAGAGGGGCCAGTTACATCACACATTATTGTTGTCATGTCGTTTTCTTCACTGCATTGCAGACATTAATAGACAAATGACCATGTTTATAATCATTTATTATTTGCATTTACATTACATTTTTTACATTTGCATTACATATTCAGTATCAGTTACATCAACTGTATTCTACGGTTTTTGTGGTTTCTTGCAAAAAGATCTGCGAATTCATCTGGATTCAAGGCCTTTGCTCTCCTTGACTCAATACTTAATACACCTAAATTGCTTAATCTCTCATCTGACATTGTGGACCTAAGATACGTTTTCACCAGCTTTAGAGCAGAACAACTCTGTTCACAAGAAGCGGTACTAACAGGGATTGAAACAGCTATTTTGCACAGTTTAAAGAGCTGAAAGAAACGTCATCATAAGGCTGAATGAATAATGCTATCTCTACTACACTGGAGGGTCTCTGCATGCCACTCTGGATTTTATTTTGTCAAATTCTTCTGAACTGATGTAGTTCATGCCCCAAGTCCTCAATATTTGATTCATACATTCTAGCAAATGGAAACAGGGACATCTCTTTGAGAAATGCATCCCTTTTGGGGTTTAGAGTTTGGACGCCATTCATTATGTCACAGTTTCTGCTAGAGAATCGTCTGTTGAGCTCATTGAGCATCTGATCTAAGACAGGGTAGAAAAAGGTTGTAGGAAAACTGTCTTTAATCTATTTCTGGATCTGACCTCTGACCTACTGTACTGAGTACACAGTCTCCATTAAATTGAGAGCTTAGCTTTTTTGGTGGTTTTGCAGGGGGCTGTATTGCAGTATCACATTGCTCAGCTGTGTTCAACACTTCATTCCATAGGTCATCAGAAAATGACTCATCCCTGTAGTCATTCAAAGTTTGAACTAAGGCTTCAACTAAATCAACAGCCTTTGACAGGTCAAGTGATGAAGACTGTAGCATCTCTGATAGAAATGTTGCTTCTCCAAAAACGTTATGCAGTGGAACAAGGAACACAATGAATTGTAAATCTATCTGTGCAAGCAGACCTCGTGCCTCAACAGATCTGTCACCGTTGTGTTCTTGGACTATGTCTTGCAGGACTCGCTTAACGGCAGGCAATCTATCCATAATAGTATGTAGAGCCATATATCGACATGCCCAGCGAGTGTCACTTAGTCTCTGAAGCTCTCTAGGTGCACCTGGGTACATCTCTCTTTGTACGCTAAGCCATTTTTGATGCACATGTATGACCCAGATGTGAAGACATACAGTCTTTCTAGTAAGGAGAAGAACTGTCCTACCTCAGGGACAGCTTTGACTGTCTCCACTAAAACTAAGTTTAGACAGTGTGCACTGCAGTGGAGGTAAAAGGCTTTGCTTGTTCTTTAATGCGTTGCCTGGACGCCTGAATGCTGCCACTCATAACTGAAGCACCGTCATATGCTTGGCCTACTAGGTCGTTTTTGTATTCAAGACCATGATTTTCTAATATGTGTATGATTTAGTCAGTAAGCCCTGCTGCATCTAGTGGATCAGCCGATTCAAAGTGGAGAAAGCTCTCATGGACAGCTCCACTGAAATAGTACCTGAGTACTAGAGATATCTGATCCTTTTGTTTTAACATCTTTTGTTTTCCGTCTGCCATTATGCTGAAGACCTCACTGTCTTTCACTTCTTCTATCATCTCTGTTGGTAGAAGAACCATGTCTGCCAAACAACTCAGAACCTCATTCTGAATCCCTTTGCTTGTGTATTTTGCATTATGAATGGAAGTCAACCTTTTTTCCACAGTTGTGTCATGCTTAGCTATTGTTTCTAGGATTGCCATGAAGTTCCCTTTATTATCAGACTCTGCAGACTCATCGTGTCCTCTTTGTGCAATGTTTTGTGTGGCTGTAAGTAATAGTTCTTCTCCTATTGTTTTAATATAGTCCCCATTTTCTTGAACCTGTTTGTTGTGTTCCTTGTTTAGGGCATTTACCAGTGTTGCATTACTTTTTACAGCTTTCTGATAGACTCTCCATGTAATCGTTGCTTGTTTGTGCCGCTCAGCCCTTGCATGAATTGCAAATCCCCCCTCTTTGTAAGTTGCCTTCTTCCAGTTGTTAAAACCCCATTTTGAATCCAATCCAGTCTCTGAGACAGGCGTAACAAAACACAAGAGTCTGATTTGTTTGAATATTGAAGCCAGGGGTGGATGTGGTACCAGGCCGCCTTGAAGCTCCTCCTCCTGTCCCCCATCAGAGTTCTTGGGTCCTTGTTCATCACTGGCTGCACCGGTGGCTCCTCCCGGGATTGGCTGACATCACTCTCAGTCTCTCCAATGGTCTTCCTGCTGTCTCTCTCTGCTCTCTCTTGCTCTCTCCACACCTGAACCCTCTGGCTCTGTCTGACTTTCTGCCTTGTCTTTTCTTTGGAAGAAACATGAAGTCCTTTTTTCTCTTCGTGTTGGTGAAAACTATAGAGCAAAATCAATGGGGACCAAGCTTATTCATTCATTTACTGAAAATAACTGACTCGCTAGGTAGCTAGCTTTCATGTCTAACCTTTTAACGTTACAATGCGTTTACTGACTGTGGTTTAAGTGAAAGCACTCAGCAACATGCGTTTTTGATCAAATATTATACCCTTTTTCATATTGCCATACATTTTCGATGCCTGACTGTTAGAATTAGCTACAAAACTAAACCAAAAACAATGCAAACGAATACATAGCCCAGGATTCAAGACAATTCGTTCATTAATTCACAAAGAAAGTAACAAACGGACAGGTTAACATTAGCTGATCTAACGTTCCACTTCTGTAATGCATTTAATAGTTAACAATGTTACAAATACAACATATTCAACATGTTGCTCACCTCTCTTTATTTCCTTCTTCTTGCTTGAACGATATTATTCGCGCCAAATTTCTTTCAACTTCTGAATAGTAAAAAACTTGCAGATCCATGTGGTACGATACTGTTTGTGTTCCGCCTAAAGGAGTCCCAGTAGAAAATGTGTTGCGTTACTTTAGTGTTCCGCTTTGCCACTGTCTAATAACGGATGTCAAAAAAAAAAAAAAGAACATGATCGCAAAAAAGTATTCTGTGAAAATGATATCAGACTCCGCATTTAGAGGGGCCACAAGGGGGTCCAAGCTTGTTGTCACAGGGGCACTGCCCCCCCCCCCCCCCCCCCCCCCCCCGAACCGCTAGTGTCTCACAGCCCTTCTTCGGCCTCGGTGAATGCTAGCTCAGAAGAAGCACCAGCATGGTTCAGAATGGTGATGGACAAGGGTATAGCTAAAATCCAAGAGACACCTTCTGAACGCCTCAGCAAAATTGATGTGCTGGTCGATAAACTCCACGAAGACCAGAAAGTCACAAAGGGAACGAGTGACAAAGTTACAAAAAGACCATGCTGACCAACATGCTGAACATGAGGATACAACCAAATGACTCATAGGATCGGCTGGCTGGCTGGCTAGATGGCTAGCACCATAATGACAGGCCAGGTAAAGTTGTATCATAGCTAATGTTGCCTGGCTGGCTGGCTAGATGGCTAGCGCCATAATGACAGGCCAGGTAAAGTTGGATCATAGCTAATGTTGACTGGCTGGCTGGCTAGATGGCTAGCACCATAATGACAGGCCAGGTAAAGTTGGATCATAGCTAATGTTGACTGGCTGGCTGGCTAGATGGCTAGCACCATAATGACAGGCCAGGTAAAGTTGGATCATAGCTAATGTTGACTGGCTGGCTGGCTAGATGGCTAGCACCATAATGACAGGCCAGGTAAAGTTGGATCATAGCTAATGTTGACTGGCTGGCTGGCTAGATGGCTAGCACCATAATGACAGGCCAGGTAAAGTTGGATCATAGCTAATGTTGACTGCGCTATTTAGCCAGCTCGCTAAGTTTACCAGGGTGTTACTATAGCTACAGCCACACTATGCCAGGTAGTTACATTTTCTTTCTGGATACTTTTATTTTACCCATAGAGGTCCAGTGGGGTTTGGTTAAATAGTGATGTGGCTTTTGACTGGGTTTCAAGCCTAACTATGTTGTTTATATTACTTCAGGGAATTTTTAGCTACTATTACGTTTGCTGGCTTGTTTATTGTTAGAGATGTATGCTAGCGTTAGTGATACCGAGGCAGGAAGAAGCTACTCACTGGCTGGACACCTAATTGCCAGCTAGCTGATAGCTGTACAGTTGTGTGTGTGTGTGTACATGTGTATATAAATATATATAATGGGGGGGTTGGGAGGGTGAACTCAGGAGGATGGTGATTGTTTAACTAATTGTCTCTATTTTCAGGTTTCAGGGCGCCTTGGTGCTTTATCTTGGCCAGGTCGCAGTTGTAAATGAGAACTTGTTCTCAACTGGCTTCTTACCTGGTTAAATAAAGGGGAAATAAAAATAAAATAAATAAAAATGCTGATTGGTTGACGTTTGTGTGTGCGGGTAGGCGCTGTTGGTGACTATAAACACATCCTCTGTTGTTGTTGTTGTTGTTGTTGTTGTTGTTGTTGAGGACATGCTCAAGTGGGGCTAAATAGTCCAGTCATTATTGTTGCCGATGTTTGTCTCTTTGATTCAAATTGTATTTTGTGACTCGACTAACAATATATTCATGTTACAGGGAACAGTCAATGCACTTCTAATGCCATATACATATAATTTAGAATGAACCTCTTTGGGGCGATGCTATGCATAGCAGGTACATCTAGCTTAAAGACTAGCGTCTAAGGGTATGGTTTATTAACTCCCTCAGTTGGGGAGGGGGTTGGTGGGTTTGCGGTAGGGTCAGGGTATTAGCTCACCAGATGGTTACTATTTTATACTTTCAGCATTTCATTTAGTTTCTATATTTTTCCCTCTTTCTTATTATCTTTAAAGTTCTCAGCACCTAATAACTATACATTTATGACACTTAACATTAGGGTACTGTAATGAATACTCAGGGAGAAAAAGGTGTAGATTCACGCGCAGAGCGGCAGGTGTTTATTACGCCTTTACAGAAGACAGGAATCGTGGTCACAGGCAGGCAATGGTCATACACAGGTAGGCAAACAGGCAGGTGAAACAAAACTAGGACTGAAGACATAAACTGGTTCTCACAAACGAGCTAGGAAAAGGCTTAGTAGAGTCAAAACGAACAATACCTCACAAGGCACAAACATTTTACATTTTAGTCATTTAGCAGACGCTCTTATCCAGAGCGACTTACAGTTAGTGAATACATATCTTTTTTTGTTTTATACTGGCCCACCGTGGGAATCGAACTCACAACCCTGGCATTGCAAACACCATGCTCTATCAACTGAGCTACATCCCTGCCGGCCATTCCCTCCCCTACCCTGGACGACGCTCGGCCAATTGTGCGCCGCCCATGAGTCTCCCGGTTGCGGCCGGCTGCGACAGAAACTGGATTCTAACCAGGATCTCTAGTGGCACAGTTAGGAGCTCTTCAAACAGAATGAACTGAACTAAATAAGGAGCTGATGAGACCAGGGGAGTAACTAACACAGGTGGAATCAATGAACAAAAATGGAAGACAGGGCTACGTTCAAGAACACAAAGAAACAGGGCTACGTTCAAGAACACAAAGAAACAGGGCTACGTTCAAGAACACAAAGAAACAGGGCTACGTTCAAGAACACAAAGAAACAGGGCTACGTTCAAGAACACAAAGAAACAGGGCTACGTTCAAGAACACAAAGAAACAGGGCTACGTTCAAGAACACAAAGAAACAGGGCTACGTTCAAGAACACAAAGAAACAGGGCTACGTTCAAGAACACAAAGAAACAGGGCTACGTTCAAGAACACAAAGAAACAGGGCTACGTTCAAGAACACAAAGAAACAGGGCTACGTTCAAGAACACAAAGAAACAGGGCTACGTTCAAGAACACAAAGAAACAGGGCTACGTTCAAGAACACAAAGAAACAGGGCTACATTCAAGAACACAAAGAAACAGGGCTACGTTCAAGAACACAAAGAAACAGGGCTACGTTCAAGAACACAAAGAAACAGGGCTACGTTCAAGAACACAAAGAAACAGGGCTACGTTCAAGAACACAAAGAAACAGGGCTACGTTCAAGAACACAAAGAAACAGGGCTACGTTCAAGAACACAAAGAAACAGGGCTACGTTCAAGAACACAAAGAAACAGGGCTATGTTCAAGAATACAAAGAAACAAGGCTACGTTCAAGAACACAAAGAAACAGGGCTACGTTCAAGAACACAAAGAAACAGGGCTACGTTCAAGAACACAAAGAAACAGGGCTACGTTCAAGAACACAAAGAAACAGGGCTACGTTCAAGAACACAAAGAAACAGGGCTACGTTCAAGAACAAAAAGAAACAGGGCTACGTTCAAGAACACAAAGAAACAGGGCTACGTTCAAGAACACAAAGAAACAGGGCTACGTTCAAGAACACAAAGAAACAGGGCTACGTTCAAGAACACAAAGAAACAGGGCTACGTTCAAGAACACGAAGAAACAGGGCCACGTTCAAGAACACAAAGAAACAGGGCTACGTTCAAGAACACAAAGAAACAGGGCTACGTTCAAGAACACAAAGAAACAGGGCTACGTTCAAGAACACAAAGAAACAGGGCCATGTCCAAGAACACAAAGAAACAGGGCTACGTTCAAGAACACAAAGAAACAGGGCTACGTTCAAGAACACAAAGAAACAGGGCTATGTTCAAGAACACAAAGAAACAGGGCTACGTTCAAGAACACAAAGAAACAGGGCTTCGTTCAGGAACACAAAGAAACAGGGCTACGTTCAGGAACACAAAGAAACAGGGCTATGTTCAAGAACACAAAGAAACAGGGCTACGTTCAAGAACACAAAGAAACAGGGCTACGTTCAAGAACACAAGGTGAACTGAGAAAAATAAATACAGAACCTTAAATTGATTACATAGTTCACACAGAAGAGAGGTTAATATGTTCATTAAATGATGTTTTCTAGGTGGAATGTTTACCCTGTGTATGAGATTAAAATGTATCAGCTGATGATTAGGATTGTTAGATGAACCCACTAAGTTCCTGATGAACTCAACTGGTGAGCCTCTTTAGCAGCTAGTTCCATGGACACACTGATTTCAATGTCCTTTGCCAAGGTCAGATGAATTTCAGTCAACAGTCTCTTTTGTGTAGCTTCACTCCGTAGCCCACATACTAGTCTGTCTCTAATGATGTCATTTAGAACAGCATTAAACTCAGTGTTCTGATAGTTTATTTAATGCAGCAGCAAATATTGTTACTGATTCTCCCTCTTCCTGATGTCTCCTGTGGAACCTGAACCTTTCAGCATTAACTAGTGGTTCTGGTGAAAAATGTCCTTTGAGTATCTCCACAATATCCCCATACGTCTTATTACCTGTTCTGACTGGCTGTAGCAGGCTGCCTAGTAAATTAAATGTCTTTGGCCCCATTACACTAAAACATGGAGGCACAATGTTGTCCTCATCCATGTCATTTACAAGAACAAAATATTCAAACCGTTCTGTATATGAGATCCACTGCTCAATACTTTCATCAAACTGTCCAATGTTTCCATCAATTCCAATAATTGTTCATTTCTCAATAAGCTCCTGATTGTCACTCACTTCAATATTGTCCTCAACCAAAGCAATATTTTCCTCAGTCACGTGATCTTCATTCACTTCACTCACTGAAGTTTCCTCCTAAGTTCGCTCATTTAGTAGTTTTAAATAAAAGCTTTGTCTTCACAGTTGAATAAATGTCCTATCCTTTAATCACTGCATATTCCTCCTTTTCAATCACGTTGTTTTCCCGCTCCGATGTCCGTCTCGAGTCCTTTTCTGCCGTCCATGACGATGTTAACTCCAGTAGTGGAAAAAGTACCCAATTGTCATACTTGAGTAAAAGTAAAGATACCTAAACAGAAAATGACTCAACTAAAAGTGAAAGTCACCCAGTAAAATACTACTTCAGTAAAAGTCTAAAAGTATTTGGTTTTATATATACTTAAGTATCAAAAGATAAATGTAATTGCTAAAATATACTAAAGTATCAAAAGTAAATGTACAAGTATAAATCATTTAAAATGCCTTACATAAAGCAAACCAGACGATTTTCTTGTTTTTAAAATGTACGTTCAGCCAGAGGCAAACTCCAACAATGTTTAGTGAGTCTGCCAGATCAGAGGCAGTAGGGATGTTCTCTTGATAAGTGTGTGAATTGGACCATTTTCTGTCCTGCTAAGCATTCAATATGTAACAAGTACTTTTGGGTGTTAGGGAAAATGTATGGAGTAAAAAGTACATTATTTTCTTTAGGAATGTAGTGAAGTAAAAGTAAAAGTTGTCAAAAATATGAATAGTAAAGTCAAATACAGATACCCCCCAAAAAACTACTTAAGTAGTACTTTAAAGTATTTTTACTTAAGTACTTTACACCACTGGTTAACTCTCTTTCTTAGCTAGCTAGACTATGCACTTGCCTCTGCTATCAATACACTGTGCTAACATTAGCCTAGACTGGACCACAGAAAATAACAGATTTAAACAGTTGTAAAAACCCACTTCTTCCAGACAGAATAGTTCCTGTAGATTCAGACTTACTCATCACCAATCTTTTGTTATGTCTCGTGGGTTTCATAACCACGTCTGTATAACAATTCAATAATGATGAGACAGGAGACAGGAATCAGTTCAACCATTTATCTGGAACGTGATCATCTCAACACATACAAACCCCCATGATGCTCTGCAGCACAACCCCAATATACAACAAATACATAAGTAAATGGACACAAAACAAAACTCAGAGGAATTTAAATGTTCATTTCTAGAAAGTAGGGCCATGGGATAGGGTCAGAAAGGTCAGTATGTTTGATAACTGGTTACAGAGGTGACATAACAAGCATAAGGTCCATTATAACACAGTGAAGTAGAGGTGGGAGCTAAAAGCAGACATGGACAGTGAGACGGTGTGAGGAGGTCAGGGGTGAAACACTAGATCAGGACAGGTAGAAATGGCAGGGCTGGAAATAGACACAGAGACACATTCTGATCATGGCTCACACCTGACCTGAGACACCCAAACAGAAGATGCCATAGCAAAGTCCTGTCCAGTAGGCTATATGGGATTTCCTTTCATCAAAATCCAACACATGGAAATGTGTCCAGTGTGTGTGTGTGTGTGTGTGTGTGTGTCCAGTGTGTGTGTGTGTGTCCAGTGTGTGTCCAGTGTGTGTGTGTGTGTCCAGTGTGTGTGTCCAGTGTTTGTGTGTGTTCAGTGTGTGTGTGTGTGTCTAGTGAGGCATTTGTCAATTAAAAGTTACTTTAAAGCTTTAGTGAAAGGATGGAATGACTTAGTGTTACTAACATTTAGTGAAAGGATGGAATGACTTAGTGTTACTAACATTTAGTGAAAGGATGGAATGACTTAGTGTTACTCACATTTAGTGAAAGGATGGAATGACTTAGTGTTACTAACATTTAGTGAAAGGATGGAATGACTTAGTGTTTAACATTTAGTGAAAGGATGGAATGACTTAGTGTTACTAACATCATATCAAACCTAAAACATTAACTTAATAAAAAAGTAGGAGAGTGGATCAGAAAACCAGTCAGTATCTGGAGTGACCACCATTTGCCTCATGCAGCGCGACACGTCTCCTTCGCATAGAGTTGATCAGGCTGTTGATTGTGGTCTGTGGAATGTTATCCCACTCCTCTTCAATGTCTGTGCAAAGTTGCTGGATATTGGTGGGAACTGGAACATGCTGTCGTACACGTCTATCCAGAGCATCCCAAATTGGAACATGCTGTCGTACACGTCTATCCAGAGCATCCCAAATTGGAACATGCTGTCGTACACATCTATCCAGAGCATCCCAAATTGGAACAAGCTGTCGTACACGTCTATCCAGAGCATCCCAAATTGGAACATGCTGTCGTACACGTCTATCCAGAGCATCCCAAATTGGAACAAGCTGTCGTACACGTCTATCCAGAGCATCCCAAATTGGAACATGCTGTCGTACACGTCTATCCAGAGCATCCCAAATTGGAACATGCTGTCGTACACGTCTATCCAGAGCATCCCAAATTCGAACATGCTGTCGTACACGTCTATCCAGAGCATCCCAAATTGGAACATGCTGTCGTACACGTCTATCCAGAGCATCCCAAATTGGAACATGCTGTCGTACACGTCTATCCAGAGCATCCCAAATTGGAACATGCTGTCGTACACGTCTATCCAGAGCATCCCAAATTGGAACATGCTGTCGTACACGTCTATCCAGAGCATCCCAAATTGGAACATGCTGTCGTACACGTCTATCCAGAGCATCCCAAACATTCTCAATGTGTGACATGTCTGGTGAGAACTCAGGCCATGGAAGAACTGTATTTAGTTCAGCTTCCAGGAATTGTGTACAAATCCTTGCGACATGGGCCCGTACATTATCACATGAGGTGATTGTGTTTGACACAGGGCCCACCTGACACAGGGAAACTGAAGAGGAGTCACCCCAAACATAACACCCTGGATAGAGGGGATTACACACTAGAGAGATATTCTACATTGTTGCTCCAGTGTGTTTTACTGAACATTTAGTGAAAGGATGGAATGATTTAGTGTTACTAACATCATATCAAACATAAAACATTAACTTAATAAAAAAGTAGGAGCATGGATCAGAAAACCAGACATGTTTCAGGCTGAGCCCATGGTATGTTAATAGTATAATATGTTCCAGTCTGAGCCCATGGTATGTTAATAGTGTAACATGTTTCAGGCTGAGCCCATGGTATGTTATATTGTAACATGATTCAGTCTAGGCCCATGGTATGTTAATAGTGTAACATGTTTCAGGCTGAGCCCATGGTATGTTATATTGTAACATGATTCAGTCTGAGCCCATGGTATGTTAATAGTGTAACATGTTTCAGGCTGAGCCCATGGTATGTTATATTGTAACATGATTCAGTCTAGGCCCATGGTATGTTAATAGTGTAACATGTTTCAGTTTAGGCCCATGGTATGATAATAGTGTTACAGTCTGAGCCCATATCTATTTTTTACTTAACACTTGTTTTTCTTAAAACTGCATTGTTAGTTAAGGGCTTGTAAGTAAGCATTTCACTGTAAGGTCTACACCTTTTGTGTTCGACGCATGTGACAAATACAATTTGATTTGATTTGATTTGAAACATCATGTTGTGTTTGACACCTGACACAGGGACAATGAGCAGCCATCATACCAAAGATGAAACGCTGGATAGAGGGACTCAGTGAATGTGGAGTGGAATGTGTACAGGTGGGTCAGTGTGTCAGAGGAGACTCTGTAGAAGGACAGAGTGCCGGCTGGCCAGTCCAGATACACTCCTACTCTGTGGGAGCCGGAGGAGGGGACGTCTATGGTAGTGGACTTATTATTGTGACAGGCAATGTAACTGTTTTCAGAGCAGCGCAGACTCCAGGAATTGTCATTGTATCCAAGCCCACAGTCCACAAGACTTCCTCTCCTGCTGATTCCTTTATATGCCACTCCTATATCAGCCCTTCTCACACTCCACTCTACCTCCCAGTAACAGCGCCTATTGAAACTCTCTCTACACAGCACCTGTCCACAGTTCTGAAATCTCTCTGGGTGATCAGGATACGGATGAACCTTTGGCCCTTGTGTCACCTTTCTTTTCTCCTCAGACATAAAGCTGTGTTTGTATAATGTGTTTGGATCCAGTGTGAGATCACAGGCATCTGATGGATGAAACCAGACACAATATTAGAAATCATCATCATTCACATTAGAATGTTAACTCACTTTCCACTAATTCATTTAATGTAGATGTTTCTAGGTATCAAAAGGAGAAGTTACGGTAACTTGAGATTTGTTCAGTGATCATATTTTACACTGTCTGGTAATATAAAACACACTTATTCCCATTAATTACACACACACAAACACACACCTGTATGCATGAATGAACACAAACATTTCTAAAGTAACACAAACACGCCACACACATACACAGACACACACATTGTCAAAGCAACTCTGTCCCTGATTTGTGCTTCTGTAGAACTACAGCTGATATTTAATATGACCAAGTAAGTAATGATGGTGGTCTTTGACTTTGACTTCACTTGAATTAAGACTTATTCTTAGTCATATTCTTCACAGCAGTCAACACTCACATTTTCTAAGTCCAGGTTTCATTGTGTACTCTCCACCATGTTCCACACTGTAGCGGTAAGCAGAAGAACAGACAGTCATTGAGTGATACACCTGAACTCACACACACACACACACAGGACACACACACATGTGCACACACACACACGGTCAGCATATAACTTAGTCCAAGTGGTGGTCAGAATGTTTGTCTTAACTAGCCTGATAACTCCAACATGTCTGATATGAACATTGACATAAACCCTCTACATACTTGAGTTTCTCTAGTCTGCAGTGTGGATCCTCCAGTCCAGCAGAGAGCAGTCTGACTCCTGAGTCTCCTGGGTGATTGTAGCTCAGATCCAGCTCTCTCAGGTGTGAGGGGTTTGACTTCAGAGCTGAGACCAGAGAAGCACAGCCTTCCTCTGTGACTAGACAGCGCGACAGCCTGCAAAGAGTAAAATCATATTAAAATCACACTGCTATTCTTTGGTGGTGAAAATAGTGGCTAATATATTTTCTCAAAATGTTCAGATACATCAGTGTCCTGAAACCTTCCATATCTATTCATAAATGAATGTTTCATTATTAGAAATGACAAATTATCAAAGTATTGCTTGTAGATAGAAAAATGCATATTACAAATATTTGAGTAGACTGACCAGACCAGTTTAAAAAGCAGTATCAGTCAAAAGATAGACAGTGAGGTATCAGATTTAGATTGTATTGAGTATACAGTCCACACCATATCTATTTTGACAGTGAAGCTAACATTTTAAATATGGCTCTATATTCCAGCATTTTGGATTTGAGATCAAATATTTCATATGAGGTGACAGTATATAATGTCACCTTTTATTTGAGGATATTTGAATACATATCTGTTTCACCGTTTAGAAATGAAAGCACTTTATGTATCTAGTCTGCCCATTTGAAGAAGTCATAAGTATTCTGACAAATGTACTTATAGTGTATTAAAGTAGTTTAGTATTTGGTCCGATATTCCTTGAACACAATGACTACATCAAGCTTGTGACTCAAACACGTTGGTTGCATTTGCAGTTTGTTTTGGTTGTGTTTTGGGTTATGTTTTGCCTAATATTAAAATGGTGGATGATGACTGGATTAATCTTCTGTCTAAGTGAGTAGATAACATGTTTCAAAACACTACTAAATTAATCCTGATGATGCCATAATTAAGAAAATAAATGTAATGAATCATGAATAATAATGAGTGAGAAAGTTACAGAGGCTACAACAAAACATGCTAACCTCTCACCATTACCAATAACAGAGGGGGTATGATCCTTGTGCCTCTGTAACTTTCTCATTCATCATCATTCACGATTTATTCATGATTATTCATAATCATGGTAGCATCCACATGAATGTAGAAGTGTTCAGAAACATCTTCTATTCTTACTGACAATACAAGTGAAGTGACTCCAAAATGACAGGACATTATTCACCATTCAGTTTCTATTAGGAAAAACATCATCCAAAACACAACCAAGACAAACTGCAAATGCATTCACCAAGTTTGTAGAATCACAGGCTTGATGTAATCACTGCAGGCAAAGAATATTGGACCAAATACTAAACTTATGACTACTTTAATACAATATAAGAGAATATGTCCAAATTATTACAACTTTTTCAAATGGGAGAACTAGATACATGAAGTACTTTCCTATCTAAACGGTAAAACAGAATGTATGAATAACCTCAAATAAAAGGTGACATTCTGTACTGTTGCCTAATATGAAACATTATATCTGAAATGAAAAATGTTGGAGCATAGCGCCAAATTTAAAACTGTAAGCTTCACTGTCCAAACACATATGGTGTGGACTATGTGTGCCTGGTAAACACATGTGGATCTGGTGAACAGTTATCACTTGTTGACCAACTACAGGAATACTGACCTCAGAGTCTCCAGTTTACAGTGGGGATTCCCCAGTCCAGCAGAGAGCAGCTTCACTCCTGAATCCTTCAGGTCATTGTTACTCAGATCCAGCTCTCTCAGGTGTGAGGGGTTTGACCTCAGAGCTGAGACCAGAGAAGCACAGCCTTCCTCTGTGACTAGACAGCGTGACAGCCTGCAAAGAGTCAAATCATATTAAAACCACACTGCTATTCTTTGGTGGTGAAAATAGTGGAAGAAAATCTTTTCAACATATTCAGATACATCAGTGTCCTGAAACCTGACATATCTATTCATAAATTAATTATTACTTATTAGAAATGACAAATTATCAAACTATTGCTTGTAGATAGAAAAATGCATATTACAAATATTTGAGTAGACTGACCAGACCAGTTTAAAAAGCAGTATCAGTCAAAAGACAGAGAGTGAGGTATCAGATTTAGATTGTATTGAGTATACAGTCCACACTATATCTATTTTGACAGTGAAGCTAACATTTTAAATGTGGCTTTATACTCCAGTATTTTGGATTTGAGATCAAATGTTTCATATGAGGTGACAGTATATGATGTCACCTTTTATTTGAGGATATTTGAATACATATCTGTTTCACCGTTTAGAAATGAAAGCACTTTATGTATCTAGTCTGCCCATTTGAAGAAGTCATAAGTATTCTGACAAATGTACTTATAGTGTATTAAAGTAGTTTAGTATTTGGTCCGATATTCCTTGAACACAATGACTACATCAAGCTTGTGACTCAAACACATTGGTTGCATTTGCAGTTTGTTTTGGTTGTGTTTTGGGTTATGTTTTGCCTAATATTAAAATGGTGGATGATGACTGGATTAATCTTCTGTCTAAGTGAGTAGATAACATGTTTCTAAACACTACTAAATTAATCCTGATGATGCCATAATTAAGAAAAAAAATGTAATGAATCATGAATAATAATGAGTGAGAAAGTTACAGAGGCTACAACAAAACATGCTAACCTCTCACCATTACCAATAACAGAGGGGGAATGATCCTTGTTCCTCTGTAACTTTCTCATTCATCATCATTCACGATTCATTCATGATTATTCATAATCATGGTAGCATCCACATGAATGTAGACGTGTTCAGAAACATCTTCTATTCTTACTGACAATACAAGTGAAGTGACTCCAAAATGACAGGACATTATTCACCATTCAGTTTCTATTGGGAAAAACATCATCCAAAACACAACCAAGACAAACTGCAAATGTTTTCAGCAAGTTTGTAGAATCACAAGCTTGATGTAATCACTGCAGGCAAAGAATATTGGACCAAACACTAAACTTTTTACTAAATGAATTTGTCCAAATAATTACGACTTTTTCAAATGGGAGAACTACATACTTTCATTACTAAACGGTAAAATATATATTTATGAATACCTTTAAATAAAGGTGACATTCTGTACTGTCGCCTAAAATGAAACATTATATCTCCAATCCAAAATGCTGGAGCATAGCACCAAATATAAAACTGTTAGCTTCACTGTCCAAACACATATGGTGTGGACTATGTGTGCCTGGTAAACACATGTGGATCTGGTGAACAGTTATCACTTGTTGACCAACTACAGGAATACTGACCTCAGAGTCTCCAGTTTACAGTGGGGATTCCCCAGTCCAGCAGAGAGCAGCTCCACTCCTGAATCCTTCAGGTCATTGTTTCTCAGATCCAGCTCTCTCAGGTGTGAGGGGTTTGACTTCAGAGCTGAGACCAGAGAAGTACAGCCTTCCTCTGTGACTCCACAGCCTGACAGCCTGCAAAGAGATCATCATGATTTCACAAACACACTGTTAATATAACACCAGTAGTGTAGAAGGACAATGGCAGATGCATTTGGTTTATTCTCTCAAACAACATATATATTCATTTTCCGTCTCCTAGAATTGTATGGTCATAATGTTATACTAATGTGAAAATCAATGCATTTATATAGTTTTTCAATAGAATATTATATACATATTATAATACATATTTTACTCTAAACTGAATATTTCTTCCTGATGATTAGTACTTAAATGTCATTTCATATACTCACAGAGCAGCTCTGGAGGCTTTGACCACTGGCAGCAGCCTCAGAAGACCTTCCTCTGATCTGGAGTATTTCTTCAGGTCAAACACATCCAGCTCCTTTTCTGAAGTCAGCAACACAAAGACCAGAGCTGACCACTGTGCAGGTGACAGTTTGGCTTTTGAGATACTTCCTGATCTCAGGTAGCTTTGGATCTCCTCCACTAGAGAATGGTCATTCAGTTCATTCAGACAGTGGAACAGATTGATGCACCTCTCTGGAGAGGGATTCTCCCTGATCTTCTCCTTGATGTACTTGACTGTTTCTTCATGGCTCTGTGAGCTGCTTCTTGTCTTTGTCAGTAGACCTCGTAAGTGCTTCTGATTGGACTCCAGTGAGAGGCCCAGAAGGAAGCGGAGGAAAAGGTCCAGGTTTCCTGTCTCACTTTGTAAGGCTTTATCCACAGCACTCTTGTAGAAAGTAACTTCAGTAACTTGCGGTTCGGCCATTAGATTCTCATTGTTGTTGATGAATGAGAGGAACACATATACAGCAGCCAGAAACTCCTGAATGCTCAGATGCACGAAGCAGTACACCTTGTCCTGGTACAGCCCACATTCCTCTTTAAAGAGCTGTGTGCACAATCCTGAGTACACTGAGGCTTCATTGATATCAATGCCAGCCTCTTTCAGGTCTTCTTCATAGAAAATCAGATTGCCATTCATAAGCTGTTGAAAAGCCAGTTTTCCCAGTGACAGAATGCTCTCTTTATTCCAGTGTGGACCTGTCTCTTCTTTCCCAAGATACTTTTCATTCTTCTGTTTGGTTTGAAACACCACAAGGTGTATGAACATCTCAGTCAGAGTCTTGGGCATCTCTTCTGTCTTGTCTGTACTCAACATGTGTTCAAGGACTGTTGCAGAAATCCAACAGAAGACTGGAATGTGGCACATGATGTGGAGGCTCCTTGATGTCTTTATGTGTGAGATGATTCTGCTGGCCAGGTCCTCATCATTGAATCTCCTTCTGAAGTACTCCTCCTTCTGTGGGTCATTGAACCCTCGTACCTCTGTCACCTGGTCAACACACCCTGAAGGGATCTGATTTCCTGCTGCAGGTCGGGTAGTTATCCAGAGGAGAGCAGAGGGAAGCAGATTTCCCTTGATGAGATTTGTCAGCAGAACATCCACTGAGGTTGACTCTGTGACGTCACAACAGATCTTGTTCTTCTGGAAGTCTAGGGGCAGTCGGCACTCATCCAGACCATCAAAGATGAACAGAACTTTGTACTTGTCGTAGTTGGAGATCCTTGATTCTTTGGTTTCGATTGAGAAGTGATTGAGAAGTTCAATCAAAGTGTGTTTTTCCTTTTTCATCAAATTCAGCTCCCGAAAAGGGAATGAAAATACAAATTGGACATCCTGATTTGCTTTTCCTTCAGCCCAGTCCAGAATGAACTTCTGCACAGAGATTGTTTTTCCAATGCCAGCGACTCCCTTTGTCAGCACAGTTCTGATATGTTTGTCTTGTCCAGTTAAGGGTCTGAAGATGTTGTTACATTTGATTGCAGTCTCTGGTCTTGCTTGTTTCCTGGTTGTTGTCTCAATCTGTCTCAGCTCATGTTCATTATTGACCTCTCCTGTTCCACCCTCTGTGATGTAGAGCTCTGTGTAGATCTTATTGAGAAGTGTTGGGTTTCCTTGTTTAGCGATCCCCTCAAATACACATTGAAACTTCTTCTTTAGATTAGATTTGAGTTCACGTTGAAGAATCACAGCACGCTCATCTGAATCTAGAAATAACACAGAGGATATTAATATTACAGCTGTTTTAATGCCTACAGTATTGTAAGACTGTCTTATAAAGTTTAAATTATAATCATTTATTCTCTTAACTGTCTGTATAAATCTGTAAATGTTTTCATAATGCATTACACACTGGTGTGACTGATTTATATCATTATTGGTATTATTGATTAATAATGTTATCTCTCTCTCTCTCTCTGTCTAAATTAATCACCACAACACATCCCTGCTGCTACTTAATGAGGTCACTAGGTGTTGTGTTTTGGCTGCTACAATATCATTGAGTTATACAGCTACTTTAGCTGTACTTTAGCTACAGCTTTTAAATGTTCTAAAACAGCATTCAACATGAGGCAGACAGCTCTTACTTTTCTCCAGTGTGTCAGCAAGCTCCTTCTGGTTCATTTTCCTCAGGACGTGCAGTGTGATCTTCAGAGCCCCCTCTCTGGCACTGCTCTCCTGCTTCTCATCTTCACAATCCACCACTTCCTTATCCTGCTTCTGACTCTCAAAGCCTTCTGGGAGTTCTGGACTAAGAATCCTCTTGAACCTCTTCAGCTCGTTCTTCACAAATGTCATAATATTCTCTTCAAGCAACTGAAATAAATCAAGTAAATAAGTTAAGCAAGAGACTAAATGCTTTCTCATTAACACATGAATGAATGATTGACAGATCAACTTTACTTGAGGTAAACAAAAACAAATGTACATAACAGGACCACATACACTGAATATGGAGGCCAGGTCTGTTTGATGACTCTGGGTAAACTGACCACTGAGCATCTCTGACTCTGATCTCTCCTGTTGGTTCCTGTGGACAAAACATGAGATTACATCACCTCATCCAGGGAGTACACACAGACACACACACACACACACACACACACACACACACACACACACACACACACACACAGGGAATGTTGTGTTAGTTTAATATTGTTTCAGGACTATGAAAATGGAAAAAAAATTAGCATATGGATTATGAAAACAACAAAAAGAAATGGGAAAATGGGAGAGGAGAAATGACTAGAGACAGTGTTGTTTAACTCACTGACCATGACCCATGAGTTCTTCTTACCTTTGTTCACTAGAAAAGTCTCCCTCTCTAAACTCTATAGGATGATGCATAGACCGGCTAGCTAATCATGGCATGGTGTTGTTCAATGACAGGCATGTGTTTGATAAAAAATCAATCACTTAATGGCTTCATTTCAGAGAGACAAATGTTTTTTTTACAAAATGCTATATATCTAATTAACTCTCAGAGAAATAAGTAGTACTGCTAGATTTTACACAATTAAATGTAACAAATAACTACATTTTTAATAAAGAACTGTACGAATGAAACACTTGTGACATCAATATTTAAATATTGTAAAATAATAATTAAATACAGTAATATGAGATCTGTATGTAAAACATTTACATTTGATATTTTAGTCATTTAGCAGATGTTTTTGTCCAGGGCCTGGTATCCCAAAAGCATCTTAAGGCCAAGTTCATCATTAGAACCTTTGTAGGAGCATTGTTAAATCTCTGAGCTGTTTCCCAAAACCATCGTTATTAACGTTACACTTGAAAACGCTCGTATTCTAACACCTGCCTCAGACCACTTGTAGAACAGCCAAGTGCTTCGTTAGATGCTTTTTTGCCCTCCCGCGTCACTTTATACACAGAAGATCTCCGCTAAACATAGAATCACATGGTTTATCCATCTCTTTGTGACCGCAGATAAATTCAGAACAAAGTTGACTACCAATACAAAGTTGCAAATGTCTTTGCAATTGATGCAAACAAGCGATG
Source organism: Coregonus lavaretus (assembly GCF_964263955.1). NCBI lineage: Eukaryota > Metazoa > Chordata > Actinopteri > Salmoniformes > Salmonidae > Coregonus > Coregonus lavaretus. The sequence goes on from NW_028164847.1 coordinate 55,891, forward strand.
TATGAAATGATGCTTCAAACGAAAACCGAGATGACTGCATTAAAATATAAACAGTAGGCTATAGGCCTATTTCAATCATATTTGAATACATTTCATATTCAATCAATTGAGTTCTATTTTGCTACTTGTAGACTACGGTCTGTAATTTGTCTCAATATATTTAATGATGTGTAGCCTAACATGTGAACAATGATGTGCCAAATCTGTGATTTAGAATAAGCCGCCTCAATATTTGCAGCCGTAGGTGGTAATATCTCTCTAGGAGCTGATCTGTCATCAGTATTGGGAACTAATTATAATGTTAAGGAAAGATTTGAATGGAGAAAACTGATCCAAGAGCAGCGCTCCCTTTCTTTCGATCCTCTAAATAACGACATGCTCCAACAACGCACTTGGCGACCGTTCTCTCTGCGTGGTGCGTGGGAAATACATGTTACATCTTCAGCCGTTGTAGGAAAGATACACTTAAAACACTGGTAAGCCTAAATTCCATCGCTATCGGGAAACCGGGCCCAGAGTGACTTACAATAGTTCCAGTGAAGGGAAATCTTAATGCTACAGCATAAAATGACATTCTAGACGATTCTGTGCTTCCGACTTTGTGGCAACAGTTTGGGGAAGGCCCTTTCCTGTTCCAGCATGACAATGTCCCCGTGAACAAAGCGAGGTGCATACAGAAATGGCTTGTCGAGATCGGTGTGGAAGAACTTGACTGGCCTGCACAGAGCCCTGACCTCAACCCCATCGAACACCTTTGGGAGGAATTGGAACGCCGACTGCGAGCCAGTGCCCGACCTCACTAATGCCCTTGTGGCTGAATGGAAGCAAGTCCCTGCAGCAATGTTCCAACATCTAGTGGAAAGCCTTCCCAGAGGAGCGGAGGCTGTTATAGCAGCAAAGGGGTGACCAACTCCATATTAATGCCCATGATTTTGGAATGAGATGTTCGACTAGAAGGTGTAATGAGATGTTGCACCAGCAGGTGTAATGAGATTTTGGACCAGTAGGTGTAATGAGATGTTGCACCAGCAGGTGTAATGAGATTTTGGACCAGCAGGTGTCCACATACTATTAATCATGTAGTGTATGTTTGGTGAAGTAATAAAGAAGGTGTAATATTTTGGGTAGATGTTCCTAGAACAGATTATATCTATATATGGACATATTATAAAGTATGTGTATGAATAGACTCTTAAGGATTAAAGTGGAACTGAGATGAGGAAGTGAATCAGTAGGCCAATGTGACCATGTTACAATGTGATGATGTTACAAGTAAGTTACACTTGTTAAATCCACTTCAGTCAGTGTAGATGCAGGGGAAGAGACGTGTTGGAGTCAAGAATGGTCCACCACCCAAAGGACATCCAGCCAGCGTGACACAACTGTGGGAATCATAGGAGTCAACATGGGCCAGCATCCCTGTTGGACGCTTTCGACACCTTGAAGAGGCAATGCCTTGACGAGTTGATGCTGTTCTGAGGTCAAAAGGGGGTGGAGGGGGGCAACTCAATATTAGGAGGGTGTTCTTAATGTTTTGTACACTCAGTGTATTTTTGTTGCTTTATGTAATGGCATATATTTTAATGCTTTATGTAATGTATTTTATCTATTGAAATATAATTGTGATATATTTTAAAATTTTGTTTTATGGTGATTTATTATGTTTTCCAGAATCTCCAACCAAACTCTGAGATCAGTCTCTCCAGTACCCAGTCATCTGTCCATGAAGAGTGACATCTCTATGGATCATCCTATACATTTTAGTGATAAATCAGGGACCTTTGACCCCAGGTAAGTTACTGGTCAGAATTTATGATGTTACTATTGAAGAGGAGAATCTTATAGATCTGAAACCAGATGTATTTTGTATTCATCTCTAGGTTTCTTCCTAGGTTCCTGCCTTTCTAGGGAGTTTCTCCTAGCCACCGTGCTTCAACATCCGAACATGCGCTGTTCGGAACCAGACGACCGTTAGACCCAATGACGTGTTCACTTTACCATGAAATGCTTCCTTACGAGCCCTTTCCCAACCATGCAGTTAAAAAGAGACTATATACCAGGAGTACCAGTACTGAGTCAATGTGCAGGGGTACTAGGTAGTTGAGGTAATTACTAGACAATATAAAAGGAGTACCAGTTCTGAGTCAATGTGCAAGGGTACCAGGTAGTTGAGGTAATAACTAGACTATATACAAGGAGTACCAGTACTGAGTCAATGTGCAGGGGTACCAGGTAGTTGAGGTAATAACTAGACTATATACAAGGAGTACCAGTACTGAGTCAATGTGCAGAGGTACCAGGTAGTTGAGGTAATAACTAGACTATATACAAGGAGTACCAGTACTGAGTCAATGTGCAGGGGTACCAGGTAGTTGAGGTAATAACTAGACTATATACAAGGAGTACCAGTACTGAGTCAATGTGCAGGGGTACCAGGTAGTTGAGGTAATAACTAGACTATATACAAGGAGTACCAGTACTGAGTCAATGTGCAGGGGTACCAGGTAGTTGAGGTAATAACTAGACTATATACAAGGACTACCAGTACTGAGTCAATGTCCAGGGGTACCAGGTAGTTGAGGTAATATGTACATGTAGGTAGGGACAGTGTTGTTTAACCCACTGACCATGACCCATGAGTTCTTCTTACCTTTGTTCACTAGAAAAGACTCCCTCTCTGAAGAATATAGGTAGAGCCATAGACTTGTCACTCTTCATGGACACACAGCTGGGTACAGGGGAGGCTGGTCTCTCCTGCTTGATTGGGCTTCAACACAAGAGAGACAAACATTACATCTCTCATCTACTCTGAGCTCAGATGGGGAAACAAGAATTTCATTCCAAAACGCTATATATCCATTTTCAGAATCAATCACTTGATAGTTTCATTTCAGAGAGACAAATAATTGTGTTTTTTTGCAAAATGCTATATATCTGCCTCACTCACAGAGAAATAAGTAGTACTACTAGGTTTCACACAGTAATAATATATATATATATATATATATATATATATATATCTGCCTCACTCTCAGAGAAATAAGTAGTACTGCTAGGTTTTACACAGTAATAATATATACCTGCCTCACTCTCAGAGAAATAAGTAGTACTGCTAGGTTTTACACAGTAATATTATATATCTGCCTCATTCTCAGAGAAATAAGTAGTACTGCTAGGTTTTACACAGTAATAATATATACCTGCCTCACTCTCAGAGAAATAAGTAGTACTGCTAGGTTTTACACAGTAATAATATATATCTGCATCACTCTCAGAGAAATAAGTAGTACTGCTAGGTTTTACACAGTAATAGTATATATCTGCCTCATTCTCAGAGAAATAAGTAGTACTGCTAGGTTTTACACAGTAATAATATATACCTGCCTCACTCTCAGAGAAATAAGTAGTACTGCTAGGTTTTACACAGTAATAATATATATATCTGCCTCACTCTCAGAGAAATAAGTAGTACTGCTAGGTTTTACACAGTAATAATATATACTGCCTCACTCTCAGAGAAATAAGTAGTACTGCTAGGTTTTACACAGTCAAATGTGACGACCGGCTCGATTCAAACTTATGTAGCAAATTTTGAAATTGTGTTCTTTTTTTTTACATTGGATAAAAGTAGAGACTCAGCTAGAAAAAGGTATATCATACACTACAGTTGAGAAACAATGGGAAAGTAATTCTGCTTTGAAAGATGATAAACTTGTAACCTACATTTTGAGAAAATGGCCTTTGAATGTTTTGGTTCACCTACTGGAGAGCTCTTCTTTATCTACAGGGGTGTTACTTTGGCAGATAATGTTACAAATCTAAATAAAAAGTATATATATATATAAATTCAGCAAAAAAAGAAACATTACTTTTTTAGGACCCTGTCTTTGAAAGATCATTCGTAAAAATCCAAATAACTTCACATATCTTCATTGTAAAGGTTTAAACACTGTTTCCCATGCTTGTTCAATGAAACATAAACAATTAATGAAAATGCACCTGTGGAACGGTCGTTAAGACCTGAATACAACAGCTGTACACCTTACCGTGAAATAATTACGAACGAGCCCTTTCCCAACAATGCAGTTAAAAAGCAAGAAAAAAATGCTCAATAAAAAATGAAAATAGTAACACAATGAAATAACAATAATGAGGCTATAAGGAGTACCAGTACTGAGTCAAAGTGCAGGGGTACCAGGTAGTTGAGGTAATAACTAGACTATATACAAGGAGTACCAGTACTGAGTCAATGTCCAGGGGTACCAGGTAGTTGAGGTAATAACTAGACTATATACAAGGAGTACCAGTACTGAGTCAATGTGCAGGGGTACCAGGTAGTTGAGGTAATAACTAGACTTTATACAAGGAGTACCAGTACTGAGTCAATGTGCAGGGTACCAGGTAGTTGAGGTAATATGTAAATGTAGGTAGGGGTAAAAGTGACAAGTCAATCAGGATAGAGATTACATCTCCTCATCCAGGGAGTGCACACACACTCACACACACACACACACACACACACACATACACACACACACACACACACACACATCCACACACACACACACACACAGGGAATGTTGTGTTAGTTTAATATTGTTTCAGGACTATGAAAATGGAAAAAAGGATTAGTCTATGGATTATTAAAACAACAAAAATAAATGGTAAAATGGGAGAGGAGAAATGACTATAGACAGTGTTGTTTAACCCACTGACCATGACCCATGAGTTCATCTTACCTTTGTTCACTAGAAAAGTCTCCCTCTCTGAAGAATATAGGTAGAGCCATAGACTTGTCACTCTTCATGGACACACAGCTGGGTACAGGGGAGGCTGGTCTCTCCTGCTTGATTGGGCTTCAACACAACAGAGACAAACATTACATATCTCATCTACTCTGAGCTCAGATGGGGAAACAAGAATTTCATTCCAAAACGCTATATATCCATTTTCAGAATCAATCACTTGATGGTTTCATTTCAGAGAGACAAATAATCATGTTTTTTTTGCAAAATGCTATATATCTTCCTCACTCACAGAGAAATAAGTAGTACTACTAGGTTTTACACAGTAATAATATATATATCTGCCTCACTCTCAGATAAATAAGTAGTACTGCTAGGTTTTACACAGTAATAATATATATATATATATCTGCCTCACTCTCAGAGAAATAAGTAGTACTGCTAGGTTTTACACAGTAATAATATATCTGCCTCACTCTCAGAGAAATAAGAAGTACTGCTAGGTTTTACAAAGTAATAATATATATCTGTCTCACTCTCAGAGAAATAAGTAGTACTGCTAGGTTTTACACAGTAATAATATATCTGCCTCACTCTCAGAGAAATAAGTAGTACTGCTAGGTTTTACACAGTAATATTATATATCTGCCTCATTCTCAGAGAAATAATTAGTACTGCTAGGTTTACACAGTAATAAAATATATATCTGCCTCACTCTCAGAGAAATAAGTAGTACTGCTATGTTTTACACAGTAATAATATATATATCTGCCTCACTCTCAGAGAAATAAGTAGTACTGCTAGGTTTTACACAGTAATAATATATATCTGCCTCACTCTCAGAGAAATAAGTAGTACTGCTATGTTTTACACAGTAATAATATATATATCTGCCTCACTCTCAGAGAAATAAGTAGTACTGCTAGGTTTTACACAGTCAAATGTGACGACCGGCTCGATTCAAACTTATGTAGCAAAATTTGAAATTGTGTTTTTTTTTTTTACATTGGATAAAAGTAGAGACTCAGCTCGAAAAAGGTATATCATACACTATAGTTGAGGAACAATGGGAAAGTAATTCTGCTTTGAAAGATGATAAACTTGTAACCTCAATTTTGAGAAAATGGCCTTTGAATGTTTTGGTACACCTACTGGAGAGCTCTTCTTTATCTACAGTGGTGTTACTTTGGCAGATAATGTCACCCATCTAAATAAATAGTATATATATATTTAGCAGACGGTCTTATCCAGAGCAACTTACAGTTAGTGAGTGCATACATTATTTTTTATTTTCATACTAGCCCCCCGTGGGAATCAAACCCACAACCCTGGCGTTGCAAACGCCATGCTCTACCAACCAAGCTACATCCCTGCCAGTCATTCCCTCCCCTACCCTGGGCCAATTATGCGCCACCCCACGAGTCTCCCGGTCAGCTACAACAGAGCCTGGATTCAAACCAGGATCTCTAGTGGCACAGCTAGCACTGCGATTAAGTGCCTTAGACCACTGCGCCACTCGATATATATGATATATATATATATATAGTTAACTAAATGTATGGTGTTTTTGGTTTATGTCAGTTTCATTGTTTGTTATGCTATAAATTGTTATGTTATGGTTGTAAGTCCTAAAATGAACTAGAAAATGTCATATTTTGAAATTCTGAGTAATTACTACTTTAGTAAGGATATACTTAATTCAGTACTACTGCAGTTACTAAATAATTCCAATAGATAGCAGCATAAGACCACAAATGACATTTGACAAATGACAATATTCAAAAAGTTCAGTCCTTGGACACAGAGGGGTTAAACACTAAAGTTACCGTCCATCTAGTGAAGAGAGGAGAACCGGACAGAGGGAGCGTAGGCCAGCATCCGTCAACGAGAGAGGGAGAAGCCCTCCACGGTATTTAACAGGTGGAATAAACAACCAGGGAGCTCCATCGGTCCACAAGAAATGCAGGCAGCCGGTGATGATGTAGTGGTAGCTAGGATAACTAGGATGCTGCTGGTAAAGAGTAGCTAGCTTAGCTAGCTGTACCGACTAGCTTGGATAGCTAGCAGGTCGTTCATCTGTACCTCGAGGATGATGACAAATCCGGTGAACCACACAATTAAACAAGAATAGCGAGTGAAAAGGATCTGGCTACACTCATACTGTCCCTGACCAAAAAGCAAATTGAACAATAAACTTCGGTGTCTCAACACTGTAACGAACTCCGTCGTTGTTCCCCTAGATCACCTCAGACCACTCTGCGCGTAACTGGACAATATGCTTGGCGCCAAACTGTACGTGGACGCGGACAGTTCTGTACGTGGACGCGGATATTTCTAGAACACGGACATGAGCAGAGCAACACAATAAACTAAACCCAGTCCCTACAGTTGGTACGTTAGTAATATTCATATATATATATATATATATATATTTATATATACACAGTGGGGGAAAAAAGTATTTAGTCAGCCACCAATTGTGCAAGTTCTCCCACTTAAAAATCGCCCAGAAGTCTCTCATAGCCTGTCATGTAAAATCCATTTTTTTCAAATTTCAAAGCTTTCAATACATTCTCTATGGGTGTCTGTGGGCTTGCACTTACGCGCTTTCGTCATACGTGACGTAACGTTGAACGTAACTAAGACAATGGTGGCTGGCAGCGTTTCTGTTGTGACCTGCAGTGCGGCGTTATTTTATGTTTTTAATTTGTAGACTTAGTTTACAAACATTCTGCCAACCATGGATTTCCAGTGGTTGGTTTTGGACTGATCTTGTTGATCGTGTACATACCCGCTACGAACGGACTAAATAATGAAAACGCTGCTGGCAGCGGAATCCCAATACAGCTGGGAGACTTGGCTGGATGACAGAGTCCCGGACAGAGAAGTGGAGCCGGCCACCTTCACCCTGGTCAGAGCGGACCGCGATCCTGGTAAGAGAGCGACTCTGTACCCCGACATTGAACTGCCTTCTGTGTCATTGCGACCTTACTATCAATTCAATTCAATTTAAGGGCTTTATTGGCATGGGAAACGTATGTTAACATTGCCAAAGCAAGTGAAGTAGATAGTAAACAAAAGTGAAATAAACAATAAATATTAACAGTAAACATTACACTCAGAAGTTTCAAAAGAATAAAGACATTTCAAATGTCATATTATGTATATATACAGTGTTGTTACAATGTGCAAATAGTTAAAGTACAAATGGGAAAATAAATAAACATAAATATGGGTTGTATTTACAATGGTGTTTGTTCTTCACTGGTTGCCCTTTTCTTGTGGCAACAGGTCACAAATCTTGCAGCTGTGATGGCACACTGTGGTTTTTCACCCAGTAGATGAGGGAGTTTATCAAAATTGGGTTTGTTTTCGAATTCTTTGTGGATCGCTGTAATCTGAGGGAAATATGTGTCTCTAATATGGTCATACATTTGGCAGGAGGTTAGGAAGTGCAGCTCAGTTTCCACCTCATTTTGTGGGCAGTGTGCACATAGCCTGTCTTCTCTTGAGAGCCAGGTCTGCCTACGGCGGCCTTTCTCAATAGCAAGGCTATGGTCACTGAGTCTGTACATAGTCAAAGCTTTCCTTAAGTTTGGGTCAGTCACAGTGGTCAGGTATTCTGCCACTGTGTACTCTCTGTTTAGGGCCAAATAGCATTCTAGTTTGCTCTGTTTTTTTGTTTGTTCTTTCCAATGTGTCAAGTAATTCTCTTTTTGTTTTCTCATGATTTGGTTGGGTCTAATTGTGTTGTTGTTGTTGTTGTTGTTGTTGTTGTTGTCCTGGGGCTGTGTGGGGTCTGTTTGTGTTTGTGAACAGAGGCCCAGGACAAGCTTACTTAGGGGACTCTTCTCCAAGTTCATCTCTCTGTAGGTGATGGCTTTGTTATGGAAGGTTTGGGAATCGCTTCCTTTTAAGTGGTTACTATCTGCCCCGTGAGTTCCCCCAATTGTTTGTTACCGTTGTGTACTGTTGATAATCACAAGTTTACTGGAGAACTGAGACCAAGTAGAGACTTTGGACAGGGTGGATATGGTATAATAAAGGCAGTTTATTCAGAGGTAAAGATATCTGGAATCGCGTGCACGGACTCGTTCGTGCACGCGAGTAAAGTAAAAGTGTCCTGTCTTAGGTCAGCTAGTATCACCACTCCTTGGCCACCTGCTGACAAGGCTGACAAGATAGGACTCTTTTGTCCATTGTTATAGGATAGGAACAGCATTGATTGAAAACAAACGCCCAACACAAAATGGGTCATGCACAAGATTTTAGTCAGACCAAGCTATAACATTATATATTTACTACGACAGTACATTCAACCAAAAGCTAATATAACAAAGGCATCAGAGATTATTTATAATCTGTCACAGAAACTGGAATCCATCTCCCCAGATCAGTCAATAAATGCTTCTGGTATTGATTTATATGCTGCCCCTGTCTTCATGTTGTTGCTGGACATATCTTTTTTAAAATGTGTGTAGGTCACCTAAATCATCAGAAAAATTGCCCCTCCTGAGAATTTTTTCAGGAGCCGCCACTGGGTACACGTCAACTATGACAGACAAAATGAGAAAAAATAATCCAGAAAATCACATTGTAGGATTTTTTATGAATTTATTTGCAAATTATGGTGGAAAATAAGTATTTGGTCAAAAACAAAAGTTTCTCAATACTTTGTTATATACCCTTTGTTGGCAATGACAGAGGTCAAACGTTTTCTGTAAGTCTTCACAAGGTTTTCACACACTGTTGCTGGTATTTTGGCCCATTCCTCCATGCAGATCTCCTCTAGAGCAGTGATGTTTTGGGGCTGTCGCTGGGCAACACAGACTTTCAACTCCCTCCAAAGATTTTCTATGGGGTTGAGATCTGGAGACTGGCTAGGCCACTCCAGGACCTTGAAATGCTTCTTACGAAGCCACTCTTTCGTTGCCCGGGCGGTGTGTTTGGGATCATTGTCATGCTGAAATACCCAGCCACGTTTTATCTTCAATGCCCTTGCTGATGGAAGGAGGTTTTCACTCAAAATCTCACGATACATGGCCCCATTCATTCTTTCCTTTACACGGATCAGTCGTCCTGGTCCCTTTGCAGAAAAACAGCCCCAAAGCATGATGTTTCCACCCCCATGCTTCACATTTACATTTACATTTTAGTCATTTAGCAGACGCTCTTATCCAGAGCGACTTACAGGAGCAATTAGGGTTAAGTGCCTTGCTCAAGGGCACATTAACTTCACAGTAGGTATGGTGTTCTTTGGATGCAACTCAGCATTCTTTGTCCTCCAAACACGACGAGTTGAGTTTTAAAAAAAAGTTATATTTTGGTTTCATCTGACCATATGACATTCTCCCAATCCTCTTCTGGATCATCCAAATGCACTCTAGCAAACTTCAGACGGGCCTGGACATGTACTGGCTTAAGCAGGGGGACACGTCTGGCACTGCAGGATTTGAGTCGCTGGCGGCCTAGTGTGTTACTGATGGTAGGCTTTGTTACTTTGGTCCCAGCTCTCTGCAGGTCATTCACTAGGTCCCCCCGTGTGGTTCTGGGATTTTTGCTCACCGTTCTTGTGATCATTTTGACCCCACGGGGTGAGATCTTGCGTGGAGCTCAAGATCGAGGGAGATTATCAGTGGTCTTGTAGGTCTTCCATTTCCTAATAATTGTTCCCACAGTTGATTTCTTCAAACCAAGCTGCTTACCTATTGCAGATTCAGTCTTCCCAGCCTGGTGCAGGTCTACAATTTTGTTTCTGGTGACCTTTGACAGCTCTTTGGTCTTGGCCATAGTGGAGTTTGGAGTGTGACTGTTTGAGGTTGTGGACAGGTGTCATTTATACTGATAACAAGTTCAAACAGATGCCATTAATACAGGTAACGAGTGGAGGACAGAGGAGCCTCTTAAAGAAGAAGTTACAGGTCTGTGAGAGCCAGAAATCTTGCTTGTTTGTAGGTGACCAAATACTTATTTTCCACCATAATTTGCAAATAAATTCATTAAAAATCCTACAATGTGATTTTCTGGAATTTTTTTCTCTCAGTTTGTCTGTCATAGTTGACGTGTACCTATGATGACAATTACAGGCCTCTCTCATCTTTTTAAGTGGGAGAACTTGCACAACTAAATACTTTTTTCCCCCACTGTAACTACATTTTTAATAAAGAACTGTACAAATGATACACTTGTGACATCAATATTTAAATATTGTAAAATAATAATTCAATACAGTAATATGAGATCTGTATGTAAAACATTTACATTTGATATTTTAGTCATTTAGCAGATGTTTTTGTCCAGGGCCTGGTATTCCAAAAGCATCTTAAGGCTAAGTTCATCGTTAGAACATTCGTAGAAGCATTGTTAAATCTCTGAGCTGTTTCCCAAAACCATCGTTATTAACGTTGCACTTGAAAACGCTCATATTCTAACTCCTGCCTCAGACCACTTGTAGAACAGCCAAGTGCGTCGTTAGATGCTTTTTTGCCCTCCCGCGTCACTTTATACACAGAAGATCTCCGCTAAACATAGAATCACATGGTTTATCCGTCTCTCTGTGACCGCAGATAAATTCAGAACAAAGTTGATCTACAAATACAAAGTTGCAAATGTCTTTGCAATTGATGCAAACAAGCGACGTATAAAATTATGCTTCAAATGAACACCAAGATGACTGCATTAAAATATAAACAGTAGGCTATAGGCCTATTTCAATCAAATTGAAATACATTTAATGTTCAATCAATTGAGTTCTATTTTGCTACTTGTAGACTACGGTCTGTAATTTGTCTCAATATATTTAATGATGTGTAGCCTAACATGTGCCCAATGATGTGCCGAATCTGTGATTTAGAATAAGCCGCCTCAATATTTGCAGCCGTAGGTGGTAATATCTCTCTAGGAGCTGATCTGTCATCAGTATTGTGAACTAATTATAATGTTAAGGAAAGATTTGAATGGAGAAAACTGATCCAAGAGCAGAGCTCCCTTTCTTTCGATCCTCTAAACAACGACATGCTCCAACAACGCACTTGGCGACCGTTCTCTCTGCGTGGTGCGTGGGAAATACATGTTACATCTTTAGCCGTTGTAGGAAAGATGCATCTTAAAACACTGGTAAGCCTAAATTCCATCGCTATCGGGAAACCGGGCCCAGAGTGACTTACAATACAGTTGCCATATTGTAGTGTATTCAAGCTTTAAAAAGGCTTCTAGAGTTTGTAATTTCCACTTAAAAAATGTCTAACTTGATTTGCCCTAATGAAAAATGTACCGACCACTACAAAAAATGTTCATGAATTATAATGCACATAATAATTTACATTTCCTATTGCTGCAGGATTATTTTCCTGCTGTGAGAAACTGGGTCAAATTAAGATATGGCATCTGTAAGTGCATTCATCTTAAGATATCTAGGTGAGACAACCACATATCACAGTCAAATATACAGGATACAAACATTCCATTCCAGCTAAACAATGGATATATAGCATTTAGCCAAAAAAACATGTATTTTTATATACATCTCAAATCCATTAATAAGAAATCTGAGAACAGTAATATTGAAGGTACACAGTAATATTGAAGGTACCCAAGGCAATCATTTCTGCTGAAAAAAATTGTGGATATAGCGTTTTGGAAATAAACTTACGAATTCTTAAACAAAATTGTCATCTCACCTCTTAGCTTTGGTGTCATGTCCCCCAGAGAGACTCATTTTAGAGGCAGGGACCCCCTCCTCTCTCTCCGCAGAGAGACTCATTTTAGAGGCAGGGCCCCCCTCCTCTCTCTCCCCAGAGAGACTCATTTTAGAGGCAGGGCCCCCCTCCTCTCTCTCCCCAGAGAGACTCATTTTAGACCACTGACCCCTAAACAGAGATGCAGCATGTTGGTTGTGGTGAACACAGTGACAACTAGTTCTAGAATGTCCATTGTTCTCTTTTTCTCATGATCTCTTAGAAATAAAATTTTTACTAACAGACATATATAAAAACAGTCAGGCTATTTAATGCAATCACATGAACATCTGGTTGTGACATCTCTTCTCCATGTTAACTGTCAATAATAATAATAAGTCACTGTTTGTTAAGGTAGTTATAGACAGTGCAGCAACACAAGGCCATGTCTCACACATATTTGTATTCAATAAAAGTCGGCCATTTGTTGTTTCTTTGTCTTTCCGTCTTTCAATCTGAGAATGTAGACAGACGGGCTAAAACGGGCATGATTGATTTGAGGGGAAATCATTGATATATTCAGAAAGTATTTTTGCAACAAGTAGGAGATTTATATTATGTAAAGTAGGCTAGGTTATAATATATAACAGAGGTTTGTTAGTGATATGCAGATGGAGGTCTATACCTCAGCTATAGCCTACATATCCTAGATGACCAGCCTAAACCTGTTCAGATCAGCTCCCATAACGTTACAGGCCTACCAGTAGCAGGACAGAGCATGTACACTATATATATAAAAGTATGTGGACACCCTTCAAATTAGTGGATTCGGCTATTTCAGCCACACCCGTTGCTGACAGGTATATAAAATCGAGCACACAGCCATGCAATCTCCATAGACAAACATTGGCAGTAGAATGACACCGTACTGAAGAGCTCAGTGACTTTCAACGTGGCACCGTCATAGGATGCCACCTTTCAGTTCGTCAAATTCCTGCCCTGCTAGAGCTGCCCCGGTCAACTCTAAGTGCTGTTATTGTGAAGTGGAAACATCTCGGAGCAATAACGGCTCAACCGTGAAGTGGTAGGCCACACAAGCTCACAGAAATATTAACATCATTAAATGAACTGCATTGCCATGAACAGATCTGTGACTTTATGGTCATTTAAATGGGGTTGAATATCCATCCCATCAGATTGTGTAAAGGATTTTATGAGTTGAGAAAAATACTGCCTTGGAAGCATCTCTCTGACCTCACCCTGCTGAAACACACTCAAGTAAAGACCACAAAGCTACAGTTATATGCTTTTCTGTTTTTACCCACTTTTACAGCCAATGTGTGCACTGGCATCCATATGAATCAGTGGAAAATACAGTGCTCATCACTCTCCTTTGGCTTTGTTTGGCTACTTTTTGTCCATTGTCCATTGTCTGAAGAAGCCTATTGTGGTGAAACGTCAGTAGTACGTTTTTTTTTGTTGTTGAAACTTTTAAATGAGCCACATGGATGCTAACTGGGGACTCAGGTAAAACTAGACAAATACACCTTTTTATTTTGGTATTTTGGGGACCAAATAAATGTATACCAACAGTGGACAATTCCCAGCAAAAGCATGGAGCTCCAACTCTCTAGTGGAGAATAGAGGGAATATTCCCCTTGGAGAATCCAGAGTGGCTCACTGAAGAAAAACATATTGGAGAATAACAACAATCTCAATCTGAAGCTACAAAGAAAAAAGGGGAATTCTTCTGAAAATCAGGAACACCATTCTTCCTCCTGCCCCACCTATTGTCCCTGTATGAATATTAGTTGGCATCTAATTGAAGAACATACTGCTTTATAGATCCCAGCCTGACAAACAATTGTTTGGGCCTTACTTTGAGCACTTTGCACTGTGCCTCCATTGAGTCTCCATGTGTCAAGCAGTACAGAGAAACGCCCTCTAGATGACAGCAGAGGCCTGCTCTTGGATCTACCCTGTCTAACCACCAGTTTAGTGACCTTGTTCCATCAATATGTCCATACTACTTCACAACCGATTTGAGGTCTTGACCAGCAATGTCCCATTGGGCTCAACCAAGCCGAGAGTGAGGTTCTAGAAAGAGGACTGACTTTCATACCAACTCCTAAACAGGTGGACTGCGGGGAGCTCCGGAGGGATCTACACGTCTATCATAGAAGATTGAAGTTATTACATCATTTTGATTATGAAACAGATTTTCCTCATTTACTATTTCCAAACCCCTCACATTGGGAACCTCAGTTGGAGTCAGTGTCAGAAACTATACAGACTGTTATACGTAGGGATGTGGCTTCCTTTTCACAATTCAGAACCAGACCTGTATATCAGCTTAACCTTACACATCTTTCAAAAAATCAAGCTCTAGAAACATTGAACATCAGAATATAGTGATTAAACCAGCAGATAAGGGGGCTCAGATTGTTGTAATGGATAAAGTGAATATCTTCTTGAAGCCAATAGCCAATAGTATAATGGTAAACACTATGTTCCATTGTCCCACTCAACACAACCGGAAAACACAAAGATGAATCCAGGAGATAGTGAGTAAACTATATGAGGATAAGTACATTACAGATAAACAGATGGTCTATCTTTTTGGGGCAGATTCTCCAAGGCCTAGGCAGTTTTACTTACTGCCTAAAATACATATCTCCTGAGACGTTGGCGGTTTCCCTACGGCTGACCAATAGTAAGTGATTGTGTCTCAGAATCTTCCTGTATTGCTGATTATATTGACTTTTATATCAACCCTCTATCCCAGAAACACCCCAGGTATGTTAAGGATAGTTATGAATGCAGGGTTTATTACTATTGTATTACTCTTTATATTAACTTAGCTACTGACTTGTTCTATTGTTGTTGTCAAGAGGTTAACCTGCTAGTCAGCATTTCATTGTACTGTTAACTCCACGTATATGACAAATAAACCAACTTGAACTTAGAAGGGAAGGAGGAGGACAGCCAGAAAGGGAGGGGAAAAGATGGCCAGCTAAATTACAGTATGTGTCCTCAAATGTTATGTCACATCTCACATTAACTGGAAGAACTGACAAATGAGATGAATAGAGGTCTTATAACTTATTCCATTCTACAGGTCCATTGTTTTTTATCATGTCTCTTTATATTCATATACCCTGGGGACCATGTAGCTGTATTGAAATCACCTTGTTTTATAACCTTCTTTGTTGCTCAGTGGTACTTCAATTGGCCGGACCATGCCCAATTCTTTCACACGGTAATGCTCCAGCATCCACTCAGAGCTTATGCATCTAATGCATTCCTAAAATACTGCAGAGTTGTTAAGCAAGTCCCATCTTCATCCACATTTATTTGCTTATTTGTAAGATGAAACCTGAGGGGATTGCTGTAGTGTGTCATAAATGCATCCAAAATGGTTCTGAGGTCCTCAACAATGCTATTCTGTACCGTAACTGGGATGCAGTGTTCTTCGCTGATGTTCTAAATAAAAATAAAAAATATTATTTTTGAGACCTTCAATTAGCTTTTTTTTCTTCTTCTTCTGAAAACCAGATTTTTACAATAAACGTTCATCAAATAAAACCCAGACTTTCCTCTCCTTTCTGTTTCTCGGAGGTGGAAACTGAGCGTGAATGCGCATGTGTCAATTGAATATCCAATGACGTAGGCCTAGGTGTCCAAATACTCATGGTCCAATCAAATCACACAATCTACTGATGGCGAGTCAACCAATCAAAATGTCGCAGATCATTACAGGCGTAAACTAAACTAAAAATTTGGTGCATAACTTTATTGACTTTATTGGCACATTTTCTGTCCAGAGATTTTGAGAAATAACAACCAGGAAAGATAAATCATAGAAATATATGTTTATTTTACATATTACAATAATTGTATAGTCTAGATTTAATTTACAAACAGACACATTCACTACATTAGTTCCATTATTCACTTAATTACTGATTATTTATTTTCAGTAAACTCTTATTCTATAACCTTTATTGTTTTAACATTCACACTGCTAGTTTTACACATTATATATATATATATATATATATATATATATATATATATATATATATATATATATATATATATATATATATATATATATATTCCCTTCTATATATATATATACACACACTAACGTTCAAAAGTTTGGGCTCACTTAGAAATGTCCTTGTTTTCGAAAGAAAAGCAGAGGGCTACTTCCACAGTGTTGGGAAGGGATCACAGCAGTGATTGGATGAGAGGGCTGCTTCCACAGTGTTGGGAAGGGATCACAGCAGTGATTGGATGAGAGGGCTGCTTCCACAGTGTTGGGAAGGGATCACAGCAGTGATTGAATGAGAGGGCTGCTTCCACAGTGTTGGGAAGGGATCACAGCAGTGGTTGAATGAGGGGGCTGCTTCCACAGTGTTGGGAAGGGATCACAGCAGTGGTTGAATGAGGGGGCTGCTTCCACAGTGTTGGGAAGGGATCACAGCAGTGATTGAATGAGAGGGCTGCTTCCACAGTGCTGGGAAGGGATCACAGCAGTGGTTGGATGAGAGGGCTGCTTCCACAGTGTTGGGAAGGGATCACAGCAGTGGTTGGATGAGAGGGCTGCTTCCACAGTGCTGGGAAGGGATCACAGCAGTGATTGGATGAGGGTACGAGGCATGTGTTGAGGTGTTCAGAGGCTTGACTTCAGTGCAGGACAGGAATTGACTGGGAAGACAAAAGACAATAACACAACACACTACACAGTTAGAGACCAAAGAGCTGAGAAGGAGATAGTCCAAGCAAGGAGTAAAATCATTGATGTGTAATAATGTCATTGTGTTTCTGTATGTGATTGACTCTACATACAGTAACAAGAGAAAATTGATAGGGGTACTCCCAGTGCTTGGAGAGGAAACATTCCAATGTGCCAGTGGATGAGCGGGCACATGAGACGTGGCTTCAGTTCATGTCAGGACAGAGTTGACAATGGTAGTAGAGTGGAGTGGTCATCACCTCTTAATCAGGGAACAGGAGGGGACTTAGCTGGAAATACACATAGCAGATACATTCCATTACAGCTGCGCACTCATAGGTTTGAACAACAAGTTTCTCCGTGAAGTTAAACACAGAGTTCGCATCTCGCCCACTTGACACATCAAAGTAGCCCAAGAAACATTCCTGAATAACGCCCTGATCATCCACATACCTGATGATAACTGACAACTGCAAGCAGACTGGTGGCACCATAGGTCCCAGAGTAGGGGGGCCATTTACCTCCTGGGGCCCAGAGTACCAGACTGGTGGCACCATAGGTCCCAGAGTAGGGGGGCCATTTACCTCCTGGGGCCCAGAGTACCAGACTGGTGGCACCATAGGTCCCAGAGTAGGGGGCCATTTACCTCCTGGGGCCCAGAGTACCAGACTGGTGGCACCATAGGTCCCAGAGTAGGGGGGCCATTTACCTCCTGGGGCCCAGAGTACCAGACTGGTGGCACCATAGGTCCCAGAGTAGGGGGGCCATTTACCTCCTGGGGCCCAGAGTACCAGACTGGTGGCACCATAGGTCCCAGAGTAGGGGGGCCATTTACCTCCTGGGGCCCAGAGTACCAGACTGGTGGCACCATAGGTCCCAGAGTAGGGGGGCCATTTACCTCCTGGGGCCCAGAGTACCAGACTGGTGGCACCATAGGTCCCAGAGTAGGGGGGCCATTTACCTCCTGGGGCCCAGAGTACCAGACTGGTGGCACCATAGGTCCCAGAGTAGGGGGGCCATTTACCTCCTGGGGCCCAGAGTACCAGACTGGTGGCACCATAGGTCCCAGAGTAGGGGGGCCATTTACCTCCTGGGGCCCAGAGTACCAGACTGGTGGCACCATAGGTCCCAGAGTAGGGGGGCCATTTACCTCCTGGGGCCCAGAGTACCAGACTGGTGGCACCATAGGTCCCAGAGTAGGGGGGCAATATTACCTCCTGGGGCCCAGAGTTTTTCCTTAACTGTTAACCTAACCAGTAAAACTCTGGACCCTATGTTAAAATGTAATGTAAAAAAAAATTAAGAAAAACCCTGGAATGAGTAGGTGTGTCCAAACTTTTGACTGGTACTGTACTTCAGATATGGCCTACATATCCTAGATGACCAGCCTAAACCTGTTCATATCAGTTCCCATTGGCTATCAGTAGCAGGACTGATCACCTACAAATTGGTTTTCAGTCTAAATAACAGGGCATGTAGCCTAAGCCCAATAATTTCACAACATTTCCTACGGAGACCGTCTGGGCCCGGTTTCCCAAAAAGCATCTTAAGGCTAAGTTTATCAGTAGAACCTTTGTAGGAGCATTGTTAAATCTCCGAGCTGTTTCCCCAAAAACCATCGTTACTAAAGTTGAAGTGCACTTGACAACGCTCATTATTTAGCGACTGCCTCAGACCACTCGTAGAACAGCCCAGTGCGTCGTTAGATGCGTTGTTTCACTACTGCGTCTCTTCATGCACAGAAGACCTCCACTAAACATAAAATCAACATGTTTTATCTGTCTCTCTGTGACCGCCGATAACTTCACAACGAAGTTGGACTACAAATACAACGTTGCCAATGTCTTTTCAATTGTTACAAGCAAGTGAAGGATAAAACGATGCTTGAAATGAAAAGCGAGATGACTGCATTAAAAGATAAATGGCCTATTTGGAGCGGGCATGTCGGGGGAGAGCACCGACAGCAGCAGCAGCACTTTCAGAGCAACGCCCTCAAACAGCGCGTCCTAATCCAGTGAAGGGGACACGCTACTTGATGACGGATCAATATGAGGAGACAGAACTGCTACTGCCGGTGTGATGAGACATAACAACGTCTGTCCAAATCTTGTTTAGGTACTAAGTACATTTTATTGCCATCAAACTCTGTGTCAAACCGATTTTAAATCCACGATTAAATAAGAAAACAGAGCTTTGGTGGCGTCCTCATTGCTTTCCATAAAGTAGGATTTACG
The DNA here is from genome assembly GCF_964263955.1 of Coregonus lavaretus. Taxonomy (NCBI): domain Eukaryota; kingdom Metazoa; phylum Chordata; class Actinopteri; order Salmoniformes; family Salmonidae; genus Coregonus; species Coregonus lavaretus. Next base: position 75,287 of record NW_028164847.1, read on the forward strand.
GCTAGAATGTTTATTTGTAGTTTGTCTCTAGGGTTTTTGAATAAAACCAAGTAATTGGCGTTCAAGCTAATGCTACGGCTATTTTACCTTGGTGAAACACATTTTGTACGAAGTAACACACTGAAAAGTTTAGATGATGAGTATATTGAGTAAAAGCTTGAGCTATTTCAGGATGTTCACTACCGGCAAAAACCATATCATCCAAAACCAGCAAAAAAACATTTTAATGAGGAAGTAAGAATTCATCATCAGACAGGGATGCTGGTATTCCTTCAACAAATTACATTTTTATTTTCTTCAACAACTCATCATACAAAAGTTGATAACATGAATAACACCACACAATATTGTCAGGTTTCTGAGATAATACATGTTCAGAATTCTCTAAAATCCTTTTTACAAAACAAGTTTTACTGCTATTGGATGGTCCTGCGATTAAGGCTGAAAATGATAGTTGCAACCTAGGATCAAAACCTTCTACAGCATCCATTGTATCTTCAGTGTTAAGACACAAGGATTGTAACATAAAGTCAGTAACCAAAGGGTAAAGTGGTCCCGTCAGGTAAAAGTCATCTCTTGTCACAGACGACCCGGAATCATTTAGTAAGTGGGGCATTACGTAGATGGAACCCCTTTTAATCCCTAACAATCTTTTTGTAGGAGTTTCAACATTTCTAAAACACTATTTCGGTCGTTTATAAAACCCTCGACTAAGCGTGTGATTGATTCCAAGTTTACACGCAGGGAATTTTCATAGTTTTGTGTCACGCCTTTGGCTTTCAACACTACGTGATAGTTTTTAGTCCTAAAAGCATAGCGTTTGGGTCCACAGGATGACCACTCTATGATATGGTCACCATCTTCGAGTTCACTCGTTAAACCACCCAGATAGTTGCTAAGAGGGGGGTTCCAATCACCAGGTTTGCTTCCATAGACCACAGAGTCTGTGTCATGGTAAAGAACCCGACTCTGCAGCTGCTCCATGAGGGTGTGTAGTTCAAGTCGCCCATAGGCCGTGGTAAAAGCTGCTAGAAACATGTTTCCATTACTCGGGGGTAGAACCACTTCTTGTTACGTCTCCATTACACCAGAGCTTTGTCTTGATTCAAGAACAAAACATTTGAAATGTCAGATTGGTCTGAAAAAACCAATCCCATAAATTCTTCGGAATCTTTAATGATAGATGTTGTTAACATATTGCTTCTCTGGGCAAATATGCCCCCCAAACTGTTCAAGAAAAGCTTGCACACCTTTATTTTGGCTTTGTTGACCTCTATTCTGTCAGGGTCAAGACGTATGCCTCCCGAGTACCCCACGGGGGGTATAAAAATATATATATATAATGTATGCACTCACTAACTGTAAGTCGCTCTGGATAAGAGCGTCTTCTAAAATGACGTAAATGTAAAATGTAAATGTATGCCCTCTTTTTCATGATAGTCCTGAATATATCTGTCTTTGCTCTCTTGATCAGTGACTGATGCAGGAAACCCTGAAGCCATTTGCTTGCCTCTCAAGAAGGTCTTGATGTACTCTTAAAAAAGAGTGTCTGATTTCCTGGGAAAGTTCCACACTTCAAAGACTTTGGCCACACGATACCCCTTCTCTATAGCCTTAGAGAATTCAACGGTGACCCATTTTATTTTTTTATTTCACCTTTATTTAACCAGGTAAGCCAGTTGAGAACAAGTTCTCATTTACAACTGCGACCATACCCCATACACCGGTCAGGGCTCTTTCTTGATCTGAATGATCACAAGGCTTTTGTACTGGGGTTTTCAGAAACGTTTCAGAAAGAGTAGTGCACCATTGGGGTCCTCTGCCGACCCCTTTTCACCCTTGAAAGTCCTGGTAGATACAGAAATAGGCAGATGAAACCCTGATTGCTGATTACTCTCAAAGTCATAAAACACACATTTCTCTGAATGTTCATCTTCATCAGATGGTTGAAGGTAGCACTCATGTTCCAATTCTTGAGCCACTTCTGGGTCTCTGCTTTTCAAAGGCCCTTTACAGATAGGGCAGTGTAGGATACCATATACGTGAGGTTGGGGGTTGTCTAATTTAAGGGTGGGGTTAGCTCGTTAATTTGTTTAATTAAGGAGCTAAGTTCTGGGAGTACCTGTGATAATGTGTCCTCATTTGTATGAGTTAAAGGAGGTGTGTGTTGTTGTGTAGGGGTTGGTCCTAGATCCTTCATTTGTTTGATTAATGAGCTTAGTTCTAGGGGATCTCTAGAAGTATCCATGTTACATACGGCTATATCGTTTGTTTGGGCGTTTGTTATTCAGATTGCTGCTTATCAAATATGATGTGTTTTTCTTACAGATGGCTATGTCTTGGATGTACTGACGTTTTAGCAAAGCAACCATACGTTTGTGTAACTGGACCTCTCTGGCTTTCAGAGCCCTGTAAAAGGCTGTGAGAAACCTATCTTGAAGATCTATATCCTGATCCTCGTCCCCACTGACACTGTCCTCAATCAGTATAGGCTCTACCTCAGAATGGATTGTATCAAGCTGATTAGCCGCATCATACCTCAACACATCATCCTCAACATAAATCAACACATCATCCTCATCATAGCTCAACACATCATCCTCATCATACCTCAACACATCATCCTCATCATACCTCAACACATCATCCTCATCATACCTCAACACATCATCCTCATCATACCTCAACACATCATCCTCATCATAGCTCAACACATCATCCTCATCATACCTCAACACATCATCTTCATCATAGCTCAACACATCATCCTCATCATAGCTCAACACATCATCCTCATCATACCTCAACACATCATCCTCATCATAGCTCAACACATCATCCTCATCATAGCTCAACACATCATCCTCATCATACCTCAACACATCATCCTCATCATACCTCAACACATCATCCTCATCATACATCAACACATCATCCTCATCATACCTCAACACATCATCCTCATCATAGCTCAACACATCATCCTCATCATACCTCAACACATCATCCTCATCATAGCTCAACACATCATCCTCATCATACCTCAACACATCATCTTCATCATAGCTCAACACATCATCCTCATCATACCTCAACACATCATCCTCAACATTAACATCATTGACATTATCATCATTGAATGTATGGACCTGTATAGATGCAGTAATCAGTATATCATCATTGAATGTATTGACCTGTATAGATGCAGTAATCATAATATCAGTTAATGTATTATGTGTTACATTATCAATATATCCTAACTCACTGTTTCTGTTTCTCACTGTTCGGACTTGGGTTACATGGAAATAGCTGTCTGTTTGTTGACTAAACCTGTTTTTCTGTGGAGTCATGGAAGGCGTGTTTTCTTCCCACTGTCCATTGTCTGAGTCTGTCTTTTTACAAAAATAATAATCATAATATTGTTTTTAACATAGTCATTAAAAGTTATATCTATAATAAAACAGACCATATCCATAAAGAGCATGTTCTTCAATCCAGTCGTTTTCAGACCAATCCTTCTCCTCGGTCAAAGGTGAAGCCATTCTGTCAACTTGAACTATGTGTCTGTGGAGCCGTGCTGGACTTTGAAATAGTGTCGGTGCCCTATTATATACTGAACGCCTCGGGGGGGTTTGGAGGCGTGTCTAGGTATGACAATCCCTCTGTTCTTGGGTTGGTTTGAGTTTCGTCTATGTCAAAGCCTGCTGTACAGAAAGAGAGGAGAACGTCGTTTTCACAATCATTCAAGCAGTCATTCAACGGAGGAGTCCATAATGCCTGGGTTGAACGCTGTACACGCTTCTACATGGAGTGTCAGCTGTAAACACAAGATTAGGTTTTTAAAACATAGTACACCTTTTGTTTATTGCTTATTATATAAAGATTATTGCTAATTTAAATGTTGACTCACGTCTAAAATATCTTGATGGCGAGTGACTGAGTAAAGATACAGCTTCTGTCTGTTGTTCCTCAAACTCGTTATCCTCTATAACAATCACTTCTGTTTGTGGTGTTGCTTCTTGATCCACATCAATTACTTTGGGTACCTGCTGCATAAATGTAGGGTAACCTGTAGAATTTACATTATATTACAATATACATTTTTTATTTAAAAATACAGATATTTTACATAAAATACAATATAGTAATAATATTAATTAATAAAAAGGTTCAGAACTTTTGTAAAACATCCCAGTACAGTAGAAATATATGGCAAATAGAAATCCTATATGGATGGTGTTAAGAGATAGATGGGAGGTGTTGAATGGAGTTGAAGGATGGGACTAATAACAACTAACAACAAATAATAACAAGATAACTAATAACGTAAGCATACTGTGTCCATAATAAGTATATAGGTTGTAGGTTGGGAGCTTTTGGGAAAGAGCACAGTTAGAAAGATATGGCATATAGAAGCAAACCGGATGGACATCATGAAAATGATCGGAGAGGTTGAGAGTAGAAGTAGTTCAGGAGCAAAAACAAACAAAATAAAATAATTGTAAAATTGACTGTGTCCATAAAATGTATATAGTAAGTATAAGCTGGAAGTAGAGGCCTAAGCATTGTTGTTCACTAGTTTACTCCAATTAGGGAAGGGGTTGGAAAGTAATAAAGGGGAATATTTTTTTTAAAGGATATGTACTGTATGTATGTACAGTGAGGGAAAAAGTATTTGATCCCCTGCTGATTTTGTATGTTTGCCCACTGACAAAGAAATGATCAGTCTATAATTTTAATGGTGCAGTGAGGGAAAAAAGTATTTGATCCGCTGCTGATTTTGTACGTTTGCCCACTGACAAAGAAATGATCAGTCTATAATTTTAATGGTGGGTTTATTTGAACAGTGAGAGACAGAATAGCAACACAAAAATCCAGAAAAAAGCATTTAAAAAATGTTATAAATTGATTTGCATTTTAATGAGGGAAATAAGTATTCGACCCCTTCTCAATCAGAAAGATTTTTGGCTCCCAGGTGTCTTTTATACAGGTAACGAGCTGAGATTAGGAGCACACTCTTAAAGGGAGTGCTCCTAATATCAGTTTGTTACCTGTATAAAAGACACCTGTCCACAGAAGCAATCAATCAATCAGATTCCAAACTCTCCACCATGGCCAAGACCAAAGAGCTCTCCAAGGATGTCAGGGACAAGATTGTAGACCTACACAAGGCTGGAATGGGCTACAAGACCATCGCCAAGCAGCTTGATGAGAAGGTGACAACAGTTGGTGCGATTATTCGCAAATGGAAGAAACACAAAAGAACTGTCAATCACAAAATCAGCAGGTGATCAAATACCTTTTTCCCTCACTGTATGTGTGTATATGTGTATATATATATATATATATATATATATATATATATATATATATATATATATATATATATATATATATATGTGTGTATATGTATGTTTATGTGTATTATCTCCCGAGTAGCGCAGTGGTCTACCAGAGATCCTGGTTCAAATCCAGGCTCTGGCGTAGCCGGCCGCGACTGGGAGACCCATGGGGCAGCTCACAATTGGCCCAGCGTCGTCCAGGGTAGGGGAGGGAATGGCCGGCAGGGATGTAGCTCAGTTGGTAGAGCATGGCGTTTGCAACGACAGGGTTGTGGGTTCGATTCCCACGGGGGGCCAGTATGGAGGAAAACATATAATAATGTATGCACTCACTCACTCTGGATAAGAGCGTCTGCTAAATGACGTAAATGTAAATATGTGTGTGTGTGTGTATATATATAAAAAACATGGGGGACTGGAAGTGATGCAGACAATTACATTGATGGAAGTTACAATCTATCTGCAATATTAAGCTGATCTACCCCCCTTAAAAAAAAACAAATACATAAAATAATAATATTAATTACCTGAAAATTGTATGTCATCCAGTCTTAAAATGTCTGCAAAAACCAAATATTGAAATACTGTTAAATATTTAAAAAACCATTGTTATCCATTGAGTGAATTGTTATCCATTGAGAGAGGGATATAGAATAGTATACTAACGTGCTGGGTAATTTTTTTCTACAACTGTGATGTAACTGAACATCCACTAGGTGGACCCAGTGGTCCAGTCTTGATTAGACACTTCACATAAAATAGAAATTTGTTTGGTAAAAACAGTAGGATAAATACATATGTAGGTAGATATACATATATAATATTATATATAACATTCTAGATACACACACACACACACATAATCAATTGACTAGTAATTTTTCTATAACTGTGATGTAACTGTACATCCACTAGGTGGACCCAGTGGTCCACTCTTGAGTAGAGACTTGGTTTGGCATGCATTTTCATGGGTTCTGAGACACCTTGAGACATGTCACATAAAATTGACATTTGTTTGGTATAAACAGTAGGATATATACATATGTAGGTAGAGTCCATTCTCGTTTAAAAAAATCAATAACACAACATCTCATTCATTATATACTATATCATTTTATACAATACATTATTAAAAACTTTCATTTATAATATACAACATAAAATATATATATATATATATATATATATATATATATATATATATATATATATATATATGCATAGTTAGATATAGAAGCCTTCATCATATTGAAAATTCAACTCACCTTCAAAATGCTCCATGAGGAATAAATGATTCAAGGAGTCTCTTTAAGATGTATGTCTTCAGGCCTTCTGGTCCTCTGGGTCTTTTTTCTTGGTTGACTGAGACATCCCACGGACGCTATTTTATGGGGTCAAATGGATCTGTTTAGGTCAGCAGTAAAACGGGACATCTTTAAGAATACAATTACCTTTTTTGTTTTTAATTGACTGAGACATCCACTGAACATTCCATCCTCGGACGCCTCCCGGACATTCCCGGATACCCCCCCAAGAGCTATTTTTAAAAGGTTAAAGGGTAAACAGGTTTAAAAAAGTAGTTTCAAAGACACTTGGGGGACCCCATGTGTACATACAGTTCCCTTGTGTGTAAGGGACCCCCTAGATGAGCAAACTGTTGACCTTTAAAATATGGATAGCTGAGAACTCTTTCTAAAAGGGTAAAGGTTCAACCGGTTTAAAAAACAGTTGTTTGAAAGACACACCACACACACTCACACACAACCCAAGAAACCAATGGCTCTTGTGTAGGGAGA
>NW_028164846.1:15000-75000 GCF_964263955.1 Coregonus lavaretus
GGTACTCCATTACTCTGATGACACCAATATATCCTCCCTGCTGTAATATAGGCAAAGAGAATGAGGCTGTAGTATGATAATGTTCCTATCGTCCCTATTTAGGTTGACTTATTTCACCAATCTCCCTGTAATCTGTTGGAAACCCACCAGTAACACAGCACCTTCAGGCCGCTCAGATATGTGGTGATATGTGGGCTCTATTTTAAGCATGTGAATCAAAAAGAATTAGGCCCTGAGATTGCGAGGCGTTATTAAAATGCTAAACAGTTGAAGGGGTGGATAACAAGACAATCTAAACCTCATCAGGACATGGGAGGGAAGGACAGAGGGAGAAAATAGAACATGTCTGCTTTGTATTCCCTGTGGGTGATTGTTATTTCATATATTACAGAATGTAATATGCCCATGGATCATTATTGACCAAATTAACTCAATGCTGATGTATTCACTCTTCCCTACCTGTAGTGGTTTGATATATTTTTTGTTTATGTATTAGTTTTGGTGAATTCAAACACATATGCCTAACCTAAGCATGATGCTTCACATATCAACAGTAGTGAACATTTGCTGCAGAAATATTTACTGTTTTTATTAATTGATCATAGTATAGCTTTTGCTATATTGAAATGTTCATTAGGCCTACAGCTCGGTCTCCACTGTCAACATGTAGTCATAAAGTGCTGCAAGCTCCAGTAGCTTTGCATCCTCATTGGCATTATCAGTAGCAGGGCTAGCGGAGGCAGCCATATCCTTCATCTCATTGTTATCTTCCTCATCCTCAGCGATGAGGGCTTTCAGGCTGGTCTCACTGATGGATTTCTCCATAGAGGTGTCTGTTAGGGTGGAGATCAAATCTTCAGCAGAGTAATCCTTCACATCCTCATCAGTAGCGATCATGTCCTTAGTGCTCTTAGGGGTCAGTGCCATGTCAGGAGTGGAGTTCTGGGTGCTTGAGTCTGATGTGTGTCTGATGTGTGGTCCTCTGTAGCTCAGCTGGTAGAGCGCGGCGCTTGTAACGCCAAGGTAGTGGGTTCGATCCCCGGGACCACCCATACACAAAAATGTATGCACGCATGACTGTAAGTCGCTTTGGATAAAAGCGTCTGCTAAATGGCATATTATTATTATTATTTATGTGTGAACCTCTGTCATGGTCTCTGATGACTGGGTGGTCACCATGGAGATCTGTCTCTGAGAGGTGGCAGTGGTCTGTGTGTCTGTGTTCATATCTGTTGTCTGTGTTTCTGTGTGCGCCTGTGTCGAAGTGTTGGTAGTGGATGGCTTTCTCTCTGTCCTAGTTGCCATAGACGAGGTGGTCAGAGGGACTCCAGGTAGCTGCCACTCCAGCGGGAGGATGGCCAGGTTCCTAGCCAGGGAGAACTGGGAGAGGGAGCTCTACCCGGAGGAAAAGGGGGGTTAGGTTGAGGTCAGAGGGGAAACTGCCTGGATGTGTGAATCTCTGTCTGTCCGTATAGTAAGTCAGGTTTCAGTAACTTACGTGGGCACGTGGTAGAGTCGGAGAGTCAGGACTTATGTAAATTTTCTCCACATGGGTCTTCACTTGCCGGGGTGTCCTTTGATTTGCCTGCATAAGACAATTGCAATACCCAATGATAAAACATTATGGGAAAGATCTTTTGCTCACAATAAAATATGATACAGCATGTTTGCTTGTCTCACAGAGTTCGGTCTTTGTCCCAAATTAGTTCCCTTGTCTGTTTCTGGTGTTGTACTTCTGGGTTCGTGGTCTTGAGATGATTTCAATAGCTGGACTTCAGTCCAGTCTTTCTCCCTCCCTACCTTTCCATTACTCTTGTCCTTGACCTTTTTGGTTGTAACATCTCCTCCAGACCAGTCTGAGCCTGTTTAGATTAGACATTTTGATTTTGAAGACACATCTTTCCAATTGGAGAAATATCATTCTATATCTAATCAACAGACAACCCATAACACTCACCAGTATCAGATGCATTATCTTCGTCCTGGTCCTTTTTACTCTGTCTGTGCTGAGAGGGACGAGTTTTCTTCAGCTTGACTTTCCCTCCACAGCAGAAGAGAGTGAACAGCTGCAGGGCCGCCACAGCTGGATAGATGCTCTGCTTCTTCTCTTTCTGCTGGGTCTCCTTTGCTTTCTCCACAGGGGAGACCTCAGGGTCACAATCAGTACATCAGTTAGAAATCTACTGATATTTCAAACTACAATATCAATAGCCAATGAGCTCTAGTGTGTTTCCATGGCAAAATGTTACCCAATTATAACTAGGGTTAGTGCTATCCGAGATCCTTGAGACATCCCTACCCTAAACCCTAACCTTACCTCTACCCTTACCCTAACTCTAACCTTAACCCTTACCTTAACCATTTCAATTTCAACTTCAATGGGGGTAAGGTCAGAGCTGGTACGTTCCATGGATTCCGTTAAGACTTTTTAACTAGTAGGGCCTACCCCATCCGAAGGGGCATTGTGACATTATCACATTTGTCAAGCAGTGTCAAAGTATCAAATTCAACACAATATACTGTGTTTTCCTTATTGTGGTCATTATCAATTATCAAATGCATTGGCAAATCCTCATTGATAAGCAGGTTTGGATGTCTTACCGAGTTAGATCTTTGTTTAATGTCTTTTTCTGTTTCCGGTGTCGTTCTGCGTTTGTGGTCCTGAGATTTCTGAACTTCAATCCAAACTTTCTCTTTCCGAACCTTTCCTTTACTCTTGTCCTTGATCCTTTTCACATCACCTGCAGAATAGTCAGAGCCTGTAAGTGAAACATTTCCTCCAAGTGAAGCCTAAATAATTGTACTGTGTAGCAGCACTAGTCAATAGACACCTCCTCACACTCACCAGTATCAGAGTCATTATTGTTGTTCGTATCGTGTATCGTTGTTGCCTTTCTCCCCTCACCACTCTGGGAGGGATCAAATGGTGTCTTCTTCATCCTGACGCAGCTCAGCAGTGTAAACAGCTGAAGAAAGGTCAGGGCTGGAGGGATGCTCTTCTCCTTGGGTTTATTTTTATGTTTATGGGTCTCCTTTGGTTGCTCCCTAGGGGAGACCAGAGGGACAGGGTCACTAAGTGTCTGACCCATAACACGCTAGGGTAGTGTACTGTTGTAATCAATCAAATCAGTTATAGGTTGAGAGATGTAGCTAACACGCTCTTCCTGAGCTTGTCTAACAATTTTAATGTGGTCTGGGATTTTGTTAGAAGTGTGTTTCCGTGGCAACGTTACCTCATAATGTTCCCTTATAATAACTAGTGCTCCATCCCTGGTAAAGTGACATTGTGACATCATCAAGTTCCAGAACACTGGAGCAGCCTATTACTATATACCTAGTCTGCCTGTATGTCTGTATGTCTGTCTGTCTGTACAGATGTAGGATCTTAATTTGATCACTCTTTTGTTGCTGAGATTTGTACTGCAGAGCAAGAAATGCAAACTTGTATTGTATTACAAAAGGCTTCTAAAGTTTGTCATTTTCATTTTAAAATGTCAGACTTGATTTGCCCAAACAGAAAATGTATCAACCCCTACAAAAAATGTCCATTAATTATAATCCACATCATAATTCACATTTCCTGTTGCTGCATAATTATTTTCCTGCTGTAGCAAACTGGCTCAAATTAAGATCCTACATCTGTATGTCTGTCTCTCTCTTTCCTTCTCTCTCCATCTCTTTCTCTGCCTGTACTCATATTCAACCTCTGCCTTCACCCTATTGAAGCACTTTGTTTTCTCATCTATTGCCTGCCTGCATCATGTTGCAAGGAGAGGGTGGCTGAGCACAGGTCAATCACTCCACATTGAGAATGATTATACAGTTGATTATCAAGTGCCACACTCAACATATTACTACTGTTGGCAATCAGAATACATACTTGTTGTAGTCCAAGAGTCTACTCAGTGAATACATGCAGGCCAGCGGGCAAGAGTCATGGCAACACATCTATATTCACACCTCCTCTATGTCTGCACTATTAAAAGCAGATCGCCGCCACATGTAGCATAAGAGATAGGTAAACAGCCTTTATGCGACACCTTCATTATTCACCATCTTTGTCATCTGTATGGGAGAGCATGGGGAGGCAGTGCTGTGCTGCTATGCCTTAAAAGGCCACCAGAGAGCATAAAATGACTACATACAGTATGTCAATGACCAAATGTTGTATGTAAAGCAATCATGAATGGTTTTCTAATATACTGTTTAGTACAACACATATCATAAAATAGTCTACACATCATAACATAGGCTACACACAAGTGCAAGTTTCAGTGGGGTAACTGAATTGATTCCCTTCAAAAATGTCAGTCCATTTATCCAATGAATCCTCCTTTTTCTCCCTCTCTCTCTCTCTCTCTCTCTCTCTCTCTCTCTCTCTCTCTCTCTCTCTCTCTCTCTCTCTCTCGCTCTCTTTTATCCTCCCAAGACTGTTACATGTGTAATATGTTTTTTATCCAATGATAGTAAAGATCATTAATGTTGCCATTAATTTGAAAACGATAAAAAACTGCCAGTTCAGTGTTTGGCTACAGTTTAGCCCTGCAGCTCTCTGTAAAGGCAGTAAGGCTCTTGCAGTCCAGTGAAGATTAGATTGCTTTACAGGCCAGTGAGCCTGGGTGAATCCACAGAGAGCCGCACACAAAGACTGGCACAGAGAGATCAGAGTGGTGCCTCCTGGGTAGTGATGATGAACAAACCTTGGCCTCTCCTGAAGACGATAACAAATGCCTTCATCCTCCAGCCAAGACCATTAATGGCCAGATAAATGCAGGGTGTGTGTATGTGTTTCAGAGGGTTAATGTACATGTGGGTGTGTTGGTAGTAAGTGTTCTATAGAGGGACGATGTGTGTTTTCTTCTATGTGTGTCTGTCAGTGTGTTTATGCACTCTACCTAGTCTTCCTTTCAGACCCCTAGACACTTGTATGGCCACAGGGTGCATCCTGATGGCTTATTGGATTCCTTTTAGTGAGGGCCAGTAGCTAAACAAATAAAGGCAGCCATGTCTCTGTGTTATGACCTCCACCACTGTGGTCACAGCCGGCATGAAGTCTATTATACATTTACAGGATAAACATTTTAACTTCAAACATTAAACCAAGCAGAACTAGGTAGGACGGGGAATCATATACTGTACCTTGGGACTCTGGTCTAGTGGTGTTATCTCAGTGAATAGTGCAAGGTGTTGTAATATCAGAATCAATACACAAATATATGTGTATGTGCGTGCATGCATTCCTGCCTATCTGCCTGTGTTTGTGTGTGTGTGTACGTGCATGCATATGCCTGTGTGATTGAGTGCTGGGTTTAGTGAACTTGTCGTTCCATCATCATGATGGCACTGACCTTCTCTCGACCAATGTGTTTTGGCTAATGCAGTTTTCAGAGACTGGAGAAATCAATTGCTCAGTCAGGACAGGAGGTGGGCTTGCACACTGTAGTCAGTTTACTGAGCACAGCCTATCCTCTCTTGATTTGATTTGATTTATTAGGATCCCCATTAGCTTACATCAATGGTGACAGCTAGTCTTACTGGGGTCCGACACATAACGAACAAGACATTACAGACAAAATACAATTGACATACATTTAGAAACATGAACATGTCGTGTGTGTGTGCATCTATCAGTTACACATACATGTCAGTACATACAGTCGTGGTCAAAAGTTTTGAGAATGACACAAATACTAATTTTCACAAAGTCTGCTAACTCAGTTTTGATGATGGCAATTTGCATATACTCCAGAATGTCATGAAGAGCGATCAGATGAATTGCAATTAATTGCAAAGTCCCTCTTTGCCATGAAAATGAACTTTATCCCCAAAAAACATTTACACTGCATTTCAGCCCTGCCACAAAAGGACCAGCTGCCATCATTTACATTTTAGTCATTTAGCAGACGCTCTTATCCAGAGCGACTTACAGTTAGTGAATGCATGGAGTAACTGCCTTTTATTTATCACCCTAATAATATCATGTATTTTTATTGGACTAAATGCAGTTCGTATGTGCTGCCCTGCCCTGCCCTGATCAATTTAAATAATAGACAGTGCGTTTCCCTCAAAATATATGTGTCATGGAGCAACTGCCTTTTATTTATCACCCTAATAATATCATGGATTGTTATTGGACTAAATGCAGTTTGTGTGTGCTGCCCTGCCCTGATCAAATCAAATAATGGACAGTGCGTTTCCCTCAAAATATAGGCAGTACATGCAGCCTTTGTTTTTAGTCTAGGAGACAGTCAATGTCTGTAGTCCATTAGGGCACTATAAAATCCCTTCAATGTTTTGCCTGATTCCGTTAATTCCCAAGTTCCCTTTTCTCCGTTTAGATTTCCCTGTTGACCGTTTGTCCCTGTTTTGGCAGGTTTTCGCTCCAAAAGTACACCTTTTTAATAGCAAAACAGCACAATTGGATGTTCTATGTCCACAACAATGTTTAAACCCTATCAGGTGACCATTTGTGAGGTCTGGGAAAAATGTAAGACATTTAGATTTTGGGGTGTAGTTACCCTTAAATGCAAGCGTGCACCAGGAAGAGACCTTTGTTTGGTTAAGCGGTGTTGCTGTAGAACAAATGGCCACTGGAGTGATGCAAATGATCACGGTATAATTCTGCCAGGCAGGCATAGGCTACTTTGTAGTTAACATTTACTTGCGAAGGTTTTGGGGAAAGCCATTCCTTCCCTACCAGAAGAAGGTTATCATTAGCATCATCGCTAACAGCTACACAAAGTGTAGACATACGCGCGCACCGCACACATGCACACAGACAGGGGCATTCCTGTGCCGTGCCAGAAAGTTCATGGAAATACGAATCACTGATGCATTTTGTTCATGTCTTATGATTGACTTGGGCAAATGAATGCGTTTTCTAACAAGTTGAATAGATTTAGTTGATTTCTTACTAAGTTCAATAAATGTTTGAATATTGTTGAATTTCGGTTTAATGTCTGGATTCCGTGATTCGGTCCGCAACGCCTATTTTATAGTGCCCTAGTCAATGAACTTGTCATATATCAACATAGGATATGCCCTCTTCCCCCCCCCCCAACAAGACTCAAATATCTATATATATATATATATATATATATATATATATATATATATTGGAAATGTAAGCAAGGGTTGAGCTTCTTCAGTTTGTGTCGCAATGTGGATACGTTTCTGTGTCCCTTTCAGAGTGAGTGACACTGACTTTATATAGTGTACCAAGAGTTGTTCACTCGCTTACGGCCATACCAGCCTGAATACGCCTGATCTCGTCCGATCTCGGAAGCTAAGCAGCGTCGGGCCTGGTTAGTACTTGGATGGGAGACCGCCTGGGAATACCAGGTGCTGTAAGCTTTTTGTCCCAGTAGAGCGTGCTCTTGTGTCATGGAGCAACTGCCTTTTATTTATCACCCTAATAATATCATGGATTGTTATTGGACTAAATGCAGTTTGTGTGTGCTGCCCTGCCCTGATCAAATCAAATAATGGACAGTGTTTTTCCCTCAGAATATAGGCAGTACATGCAGCCTTTGTTTTTAGTCTAGGAGACAGTCAATGTCTGTAGTCCATTAGGGCACTATAAAATCCCTTCAATGTTTTGCCTGATTCTGTTAATTCCCAAGTTCCCTTTTCACCGTTTAGATTTCCCCGTTGACCGTTTGTCCCTGTTTTGGCAGGTTTTCGCTCTCAAAAGTACACCTTTTTAATAGCAAAACAGCACAATTGGATGTTCTATGTCCACAACAATGTTTAAACCCTATCAGGTGACCATTTGTGAGGTCTGGGAAAAATGTAAGACATTTAGATTTTGGGGTGTAGTTACCCTTAAATGCAAGCGTGCACCAGGAAGAGACCTTTGTTTGGTTAAGCGGTGTTGCTGTAGAACAAATGGCCACTGGAGTGATGCAAATGATCACTGTATAATTCTGCCAGGCAGGCATAGGCTACTTTGTAGTTAACATTTACTTGCGAAGGTTTTGGGGAAAGCCATTCCTTCCCTACCAGAAGAAGGTTATCATTAGCATCATCGCTAACGGCTACACAAAGTGTAGATATACGCGCGCACCGCACACATGCACACAGACAGGGGCATTCCTGTGCCGTTTCAGAAAGTTCATGGAAATACGAATCACTGATGCATTTTGTTCATGTCTTATGATTGACTTGGGCAAATGAATGCGTTTTCTAAAAAGTTGAATAGATTTAGTTGATGTCTTACTAAGTTCAATAAATGTTTGAATATTGTTGAATTTCGGTTTAATGTCTGGATTCCGTGATTTGGTCCGCAACGCCTATTTTATAGGGCCCTAGTCAATGAACTTGTCATATATCAACATAGGATATGCCCTCTTCCCCCCCCCCAACAAGACTCAAATATATATATATATATATATATACAGTGGGGAAAAAAAGTATTTAGTCAGCCACCAATTGTGCAAGTTCTCCCACTTAAAAAGATGAGAGAGGCCTGTAATTTCCATCATAGGTACACGTAAACTATGACAGACAAATTGAGAAAAGAAAATCCAGAAAATCACATTGTAGGATTTTTTATGAATTTATTTGCAAATTATGGTGGAAAATAAGTATTTGGTCACCTACAAACAAGCAAGATATCTGGCTCTCACAGACCTGTAACTTCTTCTTTAAGAGGCTCCTCTGTCCTCCACTCGTTACCTGTATTAATGGCACCTGTTTGAACTTGTTATCAGTATAAAAGACACCTGTCCACAACCTCAAACAGTCACACTCCAAACTCCACTATGGCCAAGACCAAAGAGCTGTCAAAGGACACCAGAAACAAAAGTGTAGACCTGCACCAGGCTGGGAAGACTGAATCTGCAATAGGTAAGCAGCTTGGTTTGAAGAAATCAACTGTGGGAGCAATTATTAGGAAATGGAAGACATACAAGACCACTGATAATCTCCCTCGATCTGGGGCTCCATGCAAGATCTCACCCCGTGGGGTCAAAATGATCACAAGAACGGTGAGCAAAAATCCCAGAACCACACGGGGGGACCTAGTGAATGACCTGCAGAGAGCTGGGATCAAAGTAACAAAGCCTACCATCAGTAACACACTACGCCGCCAGGGACTCAAATCAAGCAGTGCCAGACGTGTCCCCCTGCTTAAGCCAGTACATGTCCAGGCCCGTCTGAAGTTTGCTAGAGTGCATTTGGATGATCCAGAAGAGGATTGGGAGAATGTCATATGGTCAGATGAAACCAAAATAGAACTTTTTGGTAAAAACTCAACTCGTCGTGTTTGGAGGACAAATAATGCTGAGTTGCATCCAAAGAACACCATACCTACTGTGAAGCATGGGGGTGGAAACATTATGCTTTGGGGCTGTTTTTCTGCAAAGGGACCAGGACGACTGATCCGTGTAAAGGAAAGAATGAATGGGGCCATGTATTGTGAGATTTTGAGTGAAAACCTCCTTCCATCAGCAAGGGCATTGAAGATGAAACGTGGCTGGGTCTTTCAGCATGACAATGATCCCAAACACACTGCCCGGGCAACGAAGGAGTGGCTTCGTAAGAAGCATTTCAAGGTCCTGGAGTGGCCTAGCCAATCTCCAGATCTCAACCCCATAGAAAATCTTTCGAGGGAGTTGAAAGTCCGTGTTGCCCAGCGACAGCCCCAAAACATCACTGCTCTAGAGGAGATCTGCATGGAGGAATGGGCCAAAATACCAGCAACAGTGTGTGAAAACCTTGTGAAGACTTACAGAAAACGTTTGACCTGTGTCATTGCCAACAAAGGGTATATGACAAAGTATTGAGAAACTTTTGTTATTGACCAAATACTTATTTTCCACCATAATTTGCAAATAAAATCATAAAAAATCCTACAATGTGATTTTCTGGATTTTTTTCTCTCATTTTGTCTGTCATAGTTGACGTGTACCTATGATGAAAATTACAGGCCTCTCTCAACTTTTTAAGTGGGAGAACTTGACAATTGGTGGCTGACTAAATACTTTTTTTCCCCACTGTATATATTGGAAATGTAAGCAAGGGTTGAGCTTCTTCAGTTTGTGTCACAAAGTGGATACGTTTCTGTGTCCCTTTCAGAGTGAGTGACACATTGACTTTATATAGTGTACCAAGAGTTGTTCCCTTGCTTACGGCCATACCAGCCTGAATACACCTGATCTCGGAAGCTAAGCAGTGTCGGGCATGGTTAGTACTTGGTTGGGAGACCGCCTGGGAATACCAGGTGCTGTAAGCTTTTTGTCCCAGTAGAGCGTGCTCTTGTGTCATGGAGCAACTGCCTTTTATTTATCACCCTAATAATATCATGGATTGTTATTGAACTAAATGCAGTTTGTGTGTGCTGCCCTGCCCTGATCAAATCAAATAATGGACAGTGCGTTTCCCTCAAAATATAGGCAGTACATGCAGCCTTTGTTTTTAGTCTAGGAGACAGTCAATGTCTGTAGTCCATTAGGGAAATATAAAATCCCTTCAATGTTTTGCCTGATTCCGTTAATTCCCAAGTTCCCTTTTTTTCCGTTTAGATTTCCCCGTTGACCGTTTGTCCCTGTTTTGGCAGGTTTTCGCTCTCAAAAGTACACCTTTTTAATAGCAAAACAGCACAATGGATGTTCTATGTCCACAACAATGTTTAAACCCTATCAGGTGACCATTTGTGAGGTCTGGGAAAAATGTAAGACATTTAGATTTTGGGGTGTAGTTACCCTTAAATGCAAGCGTGCACCAGGAAGAGACCTTTGTTTGTTTAAGCGGTGTTGCTGTAGAACAAATGGCCACTGGAGTGATGCAAATGATCACGGTATAATTCTGCCAGGCAGGCATAGGCTACTTTGTAGTTAACATTTACTTGCGAAGGTTTTGGGGAAAGCCATTCCTTCCCTACCAGAAGAAGGTTATCATTAGCATCATCGCTAATGGCTACACAAAGTGTAGATATACGCGCGCACCGCACACATGCACACAGACAGGGGCATTCCTGTGCCGTTTCAGAAAGTTCATGGAAATACGAATCACTGATGCATTTTGTTCATGTCTTATGATTGACTTGGGCAAATTAATGCGTTTTCTAACAAGTTGAATAGTTTTAGTTGATTTCTTACTAAGTTCAATAAATGTTTGAATATTGTTGAATTTCGGTT
This sequence comes from Coregonus lavaretus, assembly GCF_964263955.1. Taxonomy (NCBI): domain Eukaryota; kingdom Metazoa; phylum Chordata; class Actinopteri; order Salmoniformes; family Salmonidae; genus Coregonus; species Coregonus lavaretus. Next base: position 26,139 of record NW_028164846.1, read on the forward strand.
TAATGTCTGGATTCCGTGATTCGGTCCGCAACGCCTATTTTATAGGGCCCTAGTCAATGAACTTGTCATAAATCAACATAGGATATGCCCTCTTCCCCCCCCCCAACAAGACTCATATATATATATATATATTGGAAATGTAAGCAAGGGTTGAGCTTCTTCAGTTTGTGTCACAAAGTGGATACGTTTCTGTGTCCCTTTCAGAGTGAGTGACACATTGACTTTATATAGTGTACCAAGAGTTGTTCCCTCGCTTACGGCCATACCAGCCTGAATACACCCGATCTCGTCCGATCTCTGGAAGCTAAGCAGGGTCGGGCCTGGTTAGTACTTGGTTGGGAGACCGCCTGTGAATACCAGGTGCTGTAAGCTTTTTGTCCCAGTAGAGCGTGCTCTTGTGTCATGGAGCAACTGCCTTTTATTTATCACCCTAATAATATCATGGATTGTTATTGGACTAAATGCAGTTTGTGTGTGCTGCCTTGCCCTGATCAAATCAAATAATGGACAGTGCGTTTCCCTCAAAATATAGGCAGTACATGCAGCCTTTGTTTTTAGTATAGGAGACAGTCAATGTCTGTAGTCCATTAGGGCACTATAAAATCCCTTCAATGTTTTGCCTGATTCCGTTAATTCCCAAGTTCCCTTTTCTCCGTTTAGATTTCCCCGTTGACCGTTTGTCCCTGTTTTGGCAGGTTTTCGCTCTCAAAAGTACACCTTTTTAATAGCAAAACAGCACAATTGGATGTTCTATGTCCACAACAATGTTTAAACCCTATCAGGTGACCATTTGTGAGGTCTGGGAAAAATGTAAGACATTTAGATTTTGGGGTGTAGTTACCCTTAAATGCAAGCGTGCACCAGGAAGAGACCTTTGTTTGGTTAAGCGGTGTTGCTGTAGAACAAATGGCCACTGGAGTGATGCAAATGATCACGGTATAATTCTGCCAGGCAGGCATAGGCTACTTTGTAGTTTACATTTACTTGCGAAGGTTTTGGAGAAAGCCATTCCTTCCCTACCAGAAGAAGGTTATCATTAGCATCATCGCTAACGGCTACACAAAGTGTAGACATACGCGCGCACCGCACACATGCACACAGACAGGGGCATTCCTGTGCCGTGCCAGAAAGTTCATGGAAATACGACTCACTGATGCATTTTGTTCATGTCTTATGATTGACTTGGGCAAATGAATGCGTTTTCTAACAAGTTGAATAGATTTAGTTGATTTCTTACTAAGTTCAATAAATGTTTGAATATTGTTGAATTTCGGTTTAATGTCTGGATTCCGTGATTCGGTCCGCAACGCCTATTTTATAGGGCCCTAGTCAATGAACTTGTCATAAATCAACATAGGATATGCCCTCTTCCCCCCCCCCCAACAAGACTCAAATATATATATATATATATATACATATATATATATATATATATATATATATATATATATATATATATTGGAAATGTAAGCAAGGGTTGAGCTTCTTCAGTTTGTGTCACAAAGTGGATACGTTTCTGTGTCCCTTTCAGAGTGAGTGACACATTGACTTTATATAGTGTACCAAGAGTTGTTCCCTAGCTTACGGCCATACCAGCCTGAATACGCCCCTTTCTCGTTCGATCTCGGAAGCTAAGCAGGGTCTGGCCTGGTTAGTACTTGGATGGGAGACCGCCTGGGAATACCAGGTGCTGTAAGCTTTTTGTCCCAGTAGAGCGTGCTCTTGTGTCATGCAGCAACTGCCTTTTATTTATCACCCTAATAATATAATGGATTGTTATTGGACTAAATGCAGTTTGTGTGTGCTGCCCTGCCCTGATCAAATCAAATAATGGACAGTGCGTTTCCCTCAAAATATAGGCAGTACATGCAGCCTTTGTTTTTAGTCTAGGAGACAGTTGTCGTATCGAGTGAGTGGTGGCAATTATTGCTGATGAACAAAAGGAGTCTGCTCATACGGAACGTTGATCATAAGGTTTATTCAGATCACAAGCTTCAGCATGAGTGACAGACTCGCGAGGTCTGGAGAGCAGTGTCCTCCAATTCTAATGGCTGCTCTGCCCTCTCTTCTTCGTGTACCCCTATTTATAAACAATGCAACAAGATGGGCTCCCTCTTCTGGCCAATCACCAGTCTCCAACACACTTCCTGTCTATTGTATGTGACATTACACTAAACATTGCCTTTTGATACTAACATAACCAACATTCCATTTCTTCATGAAAAACATTTAACAAAGACATAATCTTAATACACTACATATTTCCCCCCTTCGAGACGAACTAAACGTCTCGAAAACAACCAGAATAGGATTATGACTAGTAACAATTTATCTTATTGAGTATCTTTAACATTAAACCAAAAACATTCTTCTCTAGAGTGTAAATACCTTTCTATGAAATATGAACAACGGTTTATGAAGTGTGAATACATTACTATGAAATATGAACAAATCTTTATGGAGTGTAAGAGCGAAAAACTGTCCGGCAGCCATCTTTTCAGATATCCATCCATCAATCAAGACAGTAAAATTCTCTCACGGTCCCTCTGCCCCAGGCAACCACCTTCGGTACTCCAGATAACCTCATTAACCATGTAAATGCATTTGAAACTATGATGCAATTAAATACACATGTAAGCCCCTGCAAACAAAATCCTATCCAATAACATCAAACATCATTCTACAAAATTAATCCCTGAGGCTATTACACAATTATGTATTACACATGTCTATATTTCATGGCAGACACTGGAATGTAGTCCACTACACTTCATCTCCCTGTAGTCTCAACTTCCAATGGACTGTTGATGATGGAATCAGCCACACCCTCCTTCTTTCATCTCCTCCAGTCATATTGTCCCTTCCCATGTTCCTGTTTGAGTATTTCAATCTCCATATGTTCCCCCAAATGCTTCTGAAAGAAAAGGAAACGACCAAACAGTATCTTTTGCAAAACAAACACTTTCAAATTAAACATGAATATCAACTAAGAATATAAACTGATATATAAATGATGCATGAATCACATAAACCTATTCCCCCCTTTGATTCATAAATCATACCAACATCACCCTAATAAAAATAAATAAAAAAAATCCTCAAATAATCAAATAATCAAAAATGATATTTATCCATCAGTTCCACTTGTCCATCTTTATCCAGATCAGGAACAGTCAACACCGGCATCTGAGTGTTGTCTCCAGGCACTCTCCAACCTATCTTAATATCATAGCTTTCTCAAAGGTCAGTAACAAATTACAAACATCACACAGTGTTATCAAAGCTGAAACTAAAATCTGACCCATCACTGCCCCTACTGGGCCTAACTGATTTTGCAACCAAGTCTTCTCAGATCTCCCAATCCTTCAATGATAGGCTTGAAGACTATGACATGTCGCCATGTCACCCTTTTAACCCTAGATTTAGCTGTGTCCGGTGCTATCCCTCTTATAATGATAAAAACCTCATATGGAAGCTTCAACGTTGACATGTAACAACATCCTGTCTATCCATAGTGTCAGAATATATATGCCTTATCACCACAAACCCTCAAAATATCTCTAAAATCCCCATAGTCACATTGTCAGGCAAAAGCTAATCTTTTAACCATCAAAGTCCTGCTTTTCTACTACCTGGTACATAAAAAGTTACATTATATTTGTCCTCTCTAACCTTATGTTCGTGCTTATCTAAAGTCATCATATAACATCACAATCTGATATTCCCATAAACATACCCCTTATATCCTATGTTTTATTAGAACCAAACAACCCCCAGCCCTCCATGGTTACACCTCAAATGCTTCAGGGTTTGCTTGTTACCTGATTTTACTTTCCATCTAACAAATGCACCCAAATTAATTCACTTAACCCAATTACACCTAACCCTAGACTTAAACAAATGTTTTGACAACGACATTATTTTATCTATTACTGACTGTTGCTGCTGATACAACAGTCATGACAACACATAAGATTGACACATACTTGATAGAGGTCGAACGACCGTCTCTAACATGTTTGACTGGAATTCTCACCAGACATGGACCCTCAAGATTCCTCACTGATCCTACAGAATGAGCTACTGGAACCAGAGATTCCTACCTGCCTATCTATCTCTAATTTTCACAACAGAAGAATCAAACCACTCCCTTTAGTTTCTCTCTTCCCTAACAAGCGGTACTGATCAGATACCTCTCCTTGTCTGTCATTAAAATCAAAGACCTCATCCTGTCCTCCATGATGAATCTATATTCTCTCTACTACTATCTGTTCTCCTATTTTAACCCTATTCGTACTATAATTGACAGCACTCTCCATCCGTAACATAGAGTCTAAAATTCCCCATTTAATTTCAGAAAAGTTGTTGTCGATGTCATACTCCCTACATTTGCTATTGCCATCGTATCACTAATCCCTTCCAAAGTTACCATTAAAGTAGTTGACTTAATTGCTGTATCAACCCTAATTACTTCTAGTGCAAAAGTTCCCATTATCCTATGTGTATTATTCACTGTTGGAGTGACTACTGTAACATATTCTTCCTGAACTCCCTTGGTGACTGTGAAACTTCAACAGATTTGAAATCTTCCATCATAAGCGTCACTTTACGAATTACATAGCCTTTTAACCAATAATTCTTAACCGGAACAACTTCTAATGCTTGCCCTAAATAAGCATACATATATTCTCCCTGACCTTTCTCTGTAACATTACGCCAAATAAGTGAACAGTCACTCCTAACCTCTTCCACTTCATATCGTTGTACAAACTATCCCTCCTTTGACTAGGTGCAACAGCTTCTACTCCTGATCCTGATAACAATACTTATTCTCCATAATTATCTCTCCATATGGGAGGAACGTCCCCATCCTAACCCTAATAAGTATTCTTCCCTAACATTGGTGCTGGAGCTATTGGTTCCCTTATAATCAAATGCGATATATTTATGGCTTTAATAACTATCAATGTTGAAAGAGTTAAATTGCTTCTCCCTGTTGTTCTAATAAACTGAAGTGTTAATGTCCTTAGTTACTCCTAATTTTCCCCAAAGAAAAGTTGTCTCTGCTTGTACTTCCATCTATCACCACTAGTGTCATTTTTTCCCACTCTCAGTCCTATCTCTAATTCCTGACTTTCAAACTTTTGATTATAAAAAATACACCTATAATTACCTTGATCTTCCTGCTGGGAACTGTAACTATAGATACTCAATCACCCTCAATCTTCTCTTATCATTCAGCAACACATACTTTCTCAATGCATCTGCCCCTAACAGATCTAACCTCCTACCATATCTTCCCACTAAACTCTAAAATGTCCTTCATCACTGTTCTCTCTCTGTCTTACTACTAACTTTGAAACTTAGCTTACTGTCTTAGAGTTCCTTCAACCTAGTCCTCCTAACTTATTTTAATCTAATGTTTTCTCTCATAACATTTAAAACTTTTTCCCCTGATTTATTCACAAAATCTCTTACCACCAAATTTTTAGAATATGTGATTGGGAAGGTTCCCACCTGCTTCTGACTCATTACACACAGACTTGGCAAACGACTAAACACCTTTTAGCCTAGCCTGAAATCTCTTAGTGTAAGAATGTAACCCAGAATAAACAGTCACCCCTTTTAACTTTTCAGACAGATTGTCTAATAGACAGTCGTCTAGTGTACATCTTATTGTACAATTCAATTTAAACAATGCATCTCTTCCCAACACTGCAATAACAGTATCTTCTAATATTAGTACCTTAAGAGTAATTAACTGTTTTACTACCTCAAATCCCTATCCTAATTAGTTATCAATTAGTGAGATGTTTAACCTCTTTAGGCTGAACCCAGATAAGTTTTCCCCTATTCACTATCACTTCTAATGGTCGGTTGTTTCAACTGTTAGCTATTTTCTCTTCTTCTCTAATCGATGCTCTCAGCTGATACCCCCCTTCCAGATCTTCTAGGCACTAACAGGTGATCTTCACTTGCTCCTATATCTTCCTCTGTTGTTTCCTCCTGACGCATTTTCATCACAGGTAAAGTACCCAATCTGTCCACAATTATAACAGTCTTCTGAAAGTTGCTGGAAGTGTAGCTGAAATCTTCCTCCTCCTATTTCTTCTCGTCCTCTTCCTCTCTAATTCTGTGTCTGTCCAGAAATTGGCTGTGGATATGAATCAACTGGTGCCGCCCTTGGTGGCTGATACAATTGCATTTGATATTGTTCAGTTGAAGCTGTAACAGTGATTGTTGATTTGGTTCACTCTGATTCTTCATAACCAAAACTTATCTTCTCCACCAGTTGTATGATTGAGTTTTCTCAGAGCTTCTTCGTCCTGTTCTTTCTTCTTCTTCAATTCTTGGGATCCTTTTCTCAGCCGTTTCTCCTCTTCTGTATCTTCAGCTGTGTTACTTCTAAACTATTTGCTTTATCCAGGCATGATAAACATCGGTCTATATCTCCTTTCTTCTTTGCTAGTCATTGTAGGATAAAATCCTCTTGAACATAAAGCACCTTTAATCTCCAAATCTTCATCGCTTTCTTCATCTTTGCTTTCATCAGAGATCAAATCTCGTGTATCCTTCTTCTTTCCTCTCTTGCCAACTTCCTTCTGATCACAGAGTCATATCCACCCATGACCTCTTCATCATCACTCTCATCTTCATCATCCTCATCTTCTTTAAGTTCACTCTTCTCTTCCATACATCACATTTTCTTCCTTCTGGAGTTTTGAATTCATCTTCATCGTCGTTTCTGCTTGTCCTCTATCTATTATTCATCTTCATCTCTGATGCAACAATCCCCCTCCTAGATGATCACTGAAAGCTGAGGATAAACATCCCTAAGCTGTACTTTTTGCTGAATCCGTATATGAGAAAGGTGTACTAACTTCTGCCATTAGTTTTTCTAACACTACTTTCTAACACTACTTTAGTTAAAGGATTACTATTTTTTCCCTATATCAATCGGTGTAATCACCTTCATCTAGCCTTTCTGTCCTTTCTCCCCATTGTAACTACTCTTTTATATTCCTTTATTATGAATTAGCTTATTTTAGACTGTATAGCCTAAGGCTTCCCCCCCTCTAATTATTAATATAAAACTAACAACTCCAAAAAAAAAAAAAAATCGAGTGAGTGGTGGCAATTATTGCTGATGAACAAAAGGAGTCTGCTCATACGGAACGTTGATCATAAGGTTTATTCAGATCACAAGCTTCAGCATGAGTGACAGACTCGCGAGGTCTGGAGAGCAGTGTGCTCCAATTCTAATGGCTGCTCTGCCCTCTCTTCTTCGTGTACCCCTATTTATAAACAATGCAACAAGATGGGCTCCCTCTTCTGGCCAATCACCAGTCTCCAACACACTTCCTGTCTATTGTATGTGACATTACACTAAACATTGCCTTTTGATACTAACATAACCAACATTCCATTTCTTCATGAAAAACATTTAACAAAGACATAATCTTAATACACTACACAGTCAATGTCTGTAGTCCATTAGGGCACTATAAAATCCCTTCAATGTTTTGCCTGATTCCGTTAATTCCCAAGTTCCCTTTTCTCCGTTTAGATTTCCCCGTTGACCGTTTGTCCCTGTTTTGGCAGGTTTTCGCTCTCAAAAGTACACCTTTTTAATAGCAAAACAGCACAATTGGATGTTCTATGTCCACAACAATGTTTAAACCCTATCAGGTGACCATTTGTGAGGTCTGGGAAAAATTTAAGACATTTAGATTTTGGGGTGTTGTTACCCTTAAATGCAAGCGTGCACCAGGAAGAGACCTTTGTTTGGTTAAGCGGTGTTGCTGTAGAACAAATGGCCACTGGAGTGATGCAAATGATCACGGTATAATTCTGCCAGGCAGGCATAGGCTACTTTGTAGTTAACATTTACTTGCGAAGGTTTTGGGGAAAGCCATTCCTTCCCTACCAGAAGAAGGTTATCATTAGCATCATCGCTAACGGCTACACAAAGTGTAGATATACGCGCGCACCGCACACATGCACACAGACAGGGGCATTCCTGTGCCGTTTCAGAAAGTTCATGGAAATACGAATCACTGATGCATTTTGTTCATGTCTTATGATTGACTTGGGCAAATGAATGCGTTTTCTAACAAGTTGAATAGTTTTAGTTGATTTCTTACTAAGTTCAATAAATGTTTGAATATTGTTGAATTTCGGTTTAATGTCTGGATTCCGTGATTCGGTCCGCAACGCCTATTTTATAGGGCCCTAGTCAATGAACTTGTCATAAATCAACATAGGATATGCCCTCTTCCCCCCCACCCCAACAAGACTCATATATATATATATATATTGGAAATGTAAGCAAGGGTTGAGCTTCTTCAGTTTGTGTCACAAAGTGGATACGTTTCTGTGTCCCTTTCAGAGTGAGTGACACATTGACTTTATATAGTGTACCAAGAGCTGTTCCCTTGCTTACGGCCATACCAGCCTGAATACACCCGATCTCGTCCGATCTCGGAAGCTAAGCAGGGTCGGGCCTGGTTAGTACTTGGTTGGGAGACTGCCTGGGAATACCAGGTGCTGTAAGCTTTTTGTCCCAGTAGAGCGTGCTCTTGTGTCATGGAGCAACTGCCTTTTATTTATCACCCTAATAATATCATGGATTGTTATTGGACTAAATGCAGTTTGTGTGTGCTGCCCTGCCCTGATCAAATCAAATAATGGACAGTGCGTTTCCCTCAAAATATAGGCAGTACATGCAGCCTTTGTTTTTAGTCTAGGAGACAGTCAATGTCTGTAGTCCATTAGGGCACTATAAAATCCCTTCAATGTTTTGCCTGATTCCGTTAATTCCCAAGTTCCCTTTTTTTCCGTTTAGATTTCCCCGTTGACCGTTTGTCCCTGTTTTGGCAGGTTTTCGCTCTCAAAAGTACACCTTTTTAATAGCAAAACAGCACAATTGATGTTCTATGTCCACAACAATGTTTAAACCCTATCAGGTGACCATTTGTGAGGTCTGGGAAAAATGTAAGACATTTAGATTTTGGGGTGTAGTTACCCTTAAATGCAAGCGTGCACCAGGAAGAGACCTTTGTTTGTTTAAGCGGTGTTGCTGTAGAACAAATGGCCACTGGAGTGATGCAAATGATCACGGTATAATTCTGCCAGGCAGGCATAGGCTACTTTGTAGTTAACATTTACTTGCGAAGGTTTTGGGGAAAGCCATTCCTTCCCTACCAGAAGAAGGTTATCATTAGCATCATCGCTAACGGCTACACAAAGTGTAGACATACGCGCGCACCGCACACATGCACACAGACAGGGGCATTCCTGTGCCGTGCCAGAAAGTTCATGGAAACACGAATCACTGATGCATTTTGTTCATGTCTTATGATTGACTTGGGCAAATGAATGTGTTTTCTAACAAGTTGAATAGATTTACTTGATTTCTTACTAAGTTCAATAAATGTTTGAATATTGTTGCATTTCGGTTTAATGTCTGGATTCCGTGATTCGGTCCGCAACGCCTATTTTATAGGGCCCTAGTCAATGAACTTGTCATAAATCAACATAGGATATGCCCTCTTCCCCCCCCCCAACAAGACTCAAATATATATATATATATATATATATATATATATATATATATATATATATATATATATATATATATATATATATATATATTGGAAATGTAAGCAAGGGTTGAGCTTCTTCAGTTTGTGTCACAAAGTGGATACGTTTCTGTGTCCCTTTCAGAGTGAGTGACACATTGACTTTATATAGTGTACCAAGAGCTGTTCCCTCGCTTACGGCCATACCATCCTGAATACGCCTGATCTCGTCCGATCTCGGAAGCTAAGCAGAGTCGGGCCTGGTTAGTACTTGGATGGGAGACCGCCTGGGAATACCAGGTGCTGTAAGCTTTTTGTCCCAGTAGAGCGTGCTCTTGTGTCATGGAGCAACTGCCTTTTATTTATCACCCTAATAATATCATGGATTGTTATTGGACTAAATGCAGTTTGTGTGTGCTGCCCTGCCCTGATCAAATCAAATAATGGACAGTGCGTTTCCCTCAAAATATAGGCAGTACATGCAGCCTTTGTTTTTAGTCTAGGAGACAGTCAATGTCTGTAGTCCATTAGGGCACTATAAAATCCCTTCAATGTTTTGCCTGATTCCGTTAATTCCCAAGTTCCCTTTTCTCCGTTTAGATTTCCCCGTTGACCGTTTGTCCCTGTTTTGGCAGGTTTTCGCTCTCAAAAGTACACCTTTTTAATAGCAAAACAGCACAATTGGATGTTCTATGTCCACAACAATGTTTAAACCCTATCAGGTGACCATTTGTGAGGTCTGGAAAAAATGTAAGACATTTAGATTTTGGGGTGTAGTTACCCTTAAATGCAAGTGTGCACCAGGAAGAGACCTTTGTTTGGTTAAGCGGTGTTGCTGTAGAACAAATGGCCACTGGAGTGATGCAAATGATCACGGTATAATTCTTCCAGGCAGGCATAGGCTACTTTGTAGTTAACATTTACTTGTGAAGGTTTTGGGGAAAGCCATTCCTCCCCTACCAGAAGAAGGTTATCATTAGCATCATCGCTAACGGCTACACAAAGTGTAGACATACGCGCGCACCGCACACATGCACACAGACAGGGGCATTCCTGTGACGTGCCAGAAAGTTCATGGAAATACGAATCACTGATGCATTTTGTTCATGTCTTATGATTGACTTGGGCAAATGAATGTGTTTTCTAACAAGTTGAATAGATTTAGTTGATTTCTTACTAAGTTCAATAAATGTTTGAATATTGTTGAATTTCGGTTTAATGTCTGGATTCCGTGATTCGGTCCGCAACGCCTATTTTATAGGGCCCTAGTCAATGAACTTGTCATAAATCAACATAGGATATGCCCTCTCCCCCCCCCCCCAAAAAAAAAGACTCAATATATATATATATATATATATATATATATATATATATATATATATATATATATATATATATATATATATATATATATATATATATATATATATATATATATATATATATTGGAAATGTAAGCAAGGGTTGAGCTTCTTCAGTTTGTGTCACAAAGTGGATACGTTTCTGTGTCCCTTTCAGAGTGAGTGACACATTGACTTTATATAGTGTACCAAGAGTTGTTCCCTCGCTTACGGCCATACCAGCCTGAATACGCCCGATCTCGGAAGCTAAGCAGGGTCGGGCCTGGTTAGTACTTGAATGGGAAACCGCATGTGAATACCAGGTGCTGTAAGCTTTTTGTCCCAGTAGAGCGTGCTCTTGTGTCATGGAGCAACTGCCTTTTATTTATCACCCTAATAATATCATGGATTGTTATTGGACTAAATGCAGTTTCTGTGTGCTGCCCTGCCCTGATCAAATCAAATAATGGACATTGCTTTTCCCTCAAAATATAGGCAGTACATGCAGCCTTTGTTTTTAGTCTAGGAGACAGTCAATGTCTGTAGTCCATTAGGGCACTATAAAATCCCTTCAATGTTTTGCCTGATTCCGTTAATTCCCAAGTTCCCTTTTCTCCGTTTAGATTTCCCCGTTGACCGTTTGTCCCTGTTTTGGCAGGTTTTCGCTCTCAAAAGTACACCTTTTTAATAGCAAAACAGCACAATTGGATGTTCTATGTCCACAACAATGTTTAAACCCTATCAGGTGACCATTTGTGAGGTCTGGGAAAAATGTAAGACATTTAGATTTTGGGGTGTGGTTACCCTTAAATGCAAGCGTGCACCAGGAAGAGACCTTTGTTTGGTTAAGCGGTGTTGCTGTAGAACAAATGGCCACTGGAGTGATGCAAATGATCACGGTATAATTCTGCCAGGCAGGCATAGGCTACTTTGTAGTTAACATTTACTTGCGAAGGTTTTGGGGAAAGCCATTCCTTCCCTACCAGAAGAAGGTTATCATTAGCATCATCGCTAACGGCTACAGAAAGTGTAGACATACACGCGCACCGCACACATGCACACAGACAGGGGCATTCCTGTGCCGTTTCAGAAAGTTCATGGAAATACGAATCACTGATGCATTTTGTTCATGTCTTATGATTGACTTGGGCAAATGAATGCGTTTTCTAACAAGTTGAATAGATTTAGTTGATTTCCTACTAAGTTCAATAAATGTTTGAATATTGTTGCATTTCGGTTTAATGTCTGGATTCCGTGATTCGGTCCGCAACGCCTATTTTATAGGGCCCTAGTCAATGAACTTGTCATAAATCAACATAGGATATGCCCTCTTCCCCCCCCCCAACAAGACTCAAATATATATATATATATATTGGAAATGTAAGCAAGGGTTGAGCTTCTTCAGTTTGTGTCACAAAGTGGATACGTTTCTGTGTCCCTTTCAGAGTGAGTGACACATTGACTTTATATAGTGTACCAAGAGTTGTTCTCTCACTTACGGCCATACCAGCCTGAATACGCCCGATCTCGTCCGATCTCGGAAGCTAAGCAGGGTCGGGCCTGGTTAGTACTTGGATGGTAGACCGCCTGGGAATACCAGGTGCTGTAAGCTGTTTGTCCCAGTAGAGCGTGCTCTTGTGTCATGGAGCAACTGCCTTTTATTTATCACCCTAATAATATCATGGATTGTTATTGGACTAAATGCAGTTTGTGTGTGCTGCCCTGCCCTGATCAAATCAAATAATGGACAGTGCGTTTCCCTCAAAATATAGGCAGTACATGCAGCCTTTGTTTTTAGTCTAGGAGACAGTCAATGTCTGTAGTCCATTAGGGCACTATAAAATCCCTTCAATGTTTTGCCTGATTCCGTTAATTCCCAAGTTCCCTTTTCTCCGTTTAGATTTCCCCGTTGACCGTTTGTCCCTGTTTTGGCAGGTTTTCGCTCTCAAAAGTACACCTTTTTAATAGCAAAACAGCACAATTGGATGTTCTATGTCCACAACAATGTTTAAACCCTATCAGGTGACCATTTGTGAGGTCTGGGAAAAATGTAAGACATTTAGATTTTGGGGTGTAGTTACCCTTAAATGCAAGCGTGCACCAGGAAGAGACCTTTGTTTGGTTAAGCGGTGTTGCTGTAGAACAAATGGCCACTGGAGTGATGCAAATGATCACGGTATAATCCTGCCAGGCAGGCATAGGCTACTTTGTAGTTAACATTTACTTGCGAAGGTTTTGGGGAAAGCCATTCCTTCCCTACCAGAAGAAGGTTATCATTAGCATCATCGCTAACGGCTACACAAAGTGTAGACATACGCGCGCACCGCACACATGCACACAGACAGGGGCATTCCTGTGCCGTGCCAGAAAGTTCATGGAAATACGAATCACTGATGCATTTTGTTCATGTCTTATGATTGACTTGGGCAAATGAATGCGTTTTCTAACAAGTTGAATAGATTTAGTTGATTTCTTACTAAGTTCAATAAATGTTTGAATATTGTTGAATTTCGGTTTAATGTCTGGATTCCATGATTCGGTCCGCAACGCCTATTTTATAGGGCCCTAGTCAATGAACTTGTCATAAATCAACATAGGATATGCCCTCTCCCCCCCCCCCCCCCCCCAACAAGACTCAAATATATATCTATATATTGGAAATGTAAGCAAGGGTTGAGCTTCTTCAGTTTGTGTCACAAAGTGGATACGTTTCTGTGTCCCTTTCAGAGTGAGTGACACATTGACTTTATATAGTGTACCAAGAGTTGTTCCCTCGCTTAAGGCCATACCAGCCTGAATACGCCCGATCTAGACCGATCTTGGAAGCTAAGCAGGATCGGGCCTGGTCATTATTTGGATGGGAGACCGCCTAGGAATACCTGGTGCTGTAAGCTTTTTGTCCCAGTAGAGCGTGCTCTTGTGTCATGGAGCAACTGCCTTTTATTTATCACCCTAATAATATCATGGATTGTTATTGGACTAAATGCAGTTTGTGTGTGCTGCCCTGCCCTGATCAAATCAAATAATGGACAGTGCGTTTCCCTCAAAATATAGGCAGTACATGCAGCCTTTGTTTTTAGTCTAGGAGACAGTCAATGTCTGTAGTCCATTAGGGCACTATAAAATCCCTTCAATGTTTTGCCTGATTCCGTTAATTCCCAAGTTCCCTTTTCTCCGTTTAGATTTCCCCGTTGACCGTTTGTCCCTGTTTTGGCAGGTTTTCGCTCTCAAAAGTACACCTTTTTAATAGCAAAACAGCACAATTGGATGTTCTATGTCCACAACAATGTTTAAACCCTATCAGGTGACCATTTGTGAGGTCTGGGAAAAATGTAAGACATTTAGATTTTGGGGTGTAGTTACCCTTAAATGCAAGCGTGCACCAGGAAGAGACCTTTGTTTGGTTAAGCGGTGTTGCTGTAGAACAAATGGCCACTGGAGTGATGCAAATGATCACGGTATAATTCTGCCAGGCAGGCATAGGCTACTTTGTAGTTAACATTTACTTGCGAAGGTTTTGGGGAAAGCCATTCCTTCCCTACCAGAAGAAGGTTATCATTAGCATCATCGCTAACGGCTACACAAAGTGTAGACATACGCGCGCACCGCACACATGCACACAGACAGGGGCATTCCTGTGCCGTGCCAGAAAGTTCATGGAAATACGAATCACTGATGCATTTTGTTCATGTCTTATGATTGACTTGGGCAAATGAATGCGTTTTCTAACAAGTTGAATAGATTTAGTTGATTTCTTACTAAGTTCAATAAATGTTTGAATATTGTTGAATTTCGGTTTAATGTCTGGATTCCATGATTCGGTCCGCAACGCCTATTTTATAGGGCCCTAGTCAATGAACTTGTCATAAATCAACATAGGATATGCCCTCTCCCCCCCCCCCCCCCCCCAACAAGACTCAAATATATATCTATATATTGGAAATGTAAGCAAGGGTTGAGCTTCTTCAGTTTGTGTCACAAAGTGGATACGTTTCTGTGTCCCTTTCAGAGTGAGTGACACATTGACTTTATATAGTGTACCAAGAGTTGTTCCCTCGCTTACGGCCATACCAGCCTGAATACGCCCGATCTCGTCAGATCTCGGAAGCTAAGCAGGTTTAGGGCTGGTTAGTACTTGGATGGGGGACCACCTTGGAATACCAGTTGCTGTAAAAGCATGTAAGAAGCTATGACGTGGACTGATAATCTGCGTTATAGGCTGAGATGTGAAGATGTGAAATATGAAGCTATGATATGGAAAAAAATAAGCTGTGAAGCTATGAGATGTGAAGATGTGATGTGAAATATGAAGCTATGATATGTAAAAATAAGCTGTGAAGCTATGAGATGTGAAATATGAAGCTATGATATGTAAAAATAAGCTGTGAAGCTATGAGATGTGAAGATGTGATGTGAAATATGAAGCTATGATATGTAAAAAAATATAAGCTGTAAAAAAGCTATGATGGGTTAATTCTTAAAAAAAAAAAAAAAAAATACTCCCGATCTCGTCCGATCTCGGAAGCTAAGCAGGGTCGGGCCTGGTTAGTACTTAGATGGGAGACCGCCTGGGAATACCAGGTGCTGTAAGCTTTTTGTCCCAGTAGAGCGTGCTCTTGTGTCATGGAGCAACTGCCTTTTTTTTATCACCCTAATAATATCATGGATTGTTATTGGACTAAATGCAGTTTGTGTGTGCTGCCCTGCCCTGATCAAATCAAATAATGGAAAGTGCGTTTCCCTCAAAATATAGGCAGTACATGCAGCCTTTGTTTTTAGTCTAGGAGACAGTCAATGTCTGTAGTCCATTAGGGCACTATAAAATCCCTTCAATGTTTTTGCCTGATTCCGTTAATTCCCAAGTTCCCTTTTCTCCGTTTAGATTTCCCCGTTGACCGTTTGTCCCTGTTTTGGCAGGTTTTCGCTCTCAAAAGAACACCTTTTTAATAGCAAAACAGCACAATTGGATGTTCTATGTCCACAACAATGTTTAAACCCTATCAGGTGACCATTTGTGAGGTCTGGGAAAAATGTAAGACATTTAGATTTTGGGGTGTAGTTACCCTTAAATGCAAGCGTGCACCAGGAAGATACCTTTGTTTGGTTAAGCGGTGTTGCTGTAGAACAAATGGCCACTGGAGTGATGCAAATGATCACGGTATAATTCTGCCAGGCAGGCATAGGCTACATTGTAGTTAACATTTACTTGCGAAGGTTTTGGGGAAAGCCATTCCTTCCCTACCAGAAGAAGGTTATCATTAGCATCATCGCTAACGGCTACACAAAGTGTAGACATACGCGCGCACCGCACACATGCACACAGACAGGGGCATTCCTGTGCCGTTTCAGAAAGTTCATGGAAATACGAATCACTGATGCATTTTGTTCATGTCTTATGATTGACTTGGGCAAATGAATGCGTTTTCTAACAAGTTGAATAGATTTAGTTGATTTCTTACTAAGTTCAATAAATGTTTGAATATTGTTGAATTTCGGTTTAATTTCTGGATTCCGTGATTCGGTCCGCAACGCCTATTTTATAGGGCCCTAGTCAATGAACTTGTCATAAATCAACATAGGATATGCCCCCCCCCCCCCCCCCCCCCAACAAGACTCAAATAAATATATATATATATTGGAAATGTAAGCAAGGGTTGAGCTTCTTCAGTTTGTGTCACAAAGTGGATACGTTTCTGTGTCCCTTTCAGAGTGAGTGACACATTGACTTTATATAGTGTACCAAGAGTTGTTCCCTCGCTTACGGCCATACCAGCCTGAATACGCCCGATCTCGTCAGATCTCGGAAGCTAAGCAGGTTTAGGGCTGGTTAGTACTTGGATGGGGGACCACCTTGGAATACCAGTTGCTGTAAAAGCATGTAAGAAGCTATGACGTGGACTGATAATCTGCGTTATAGGCTGAGATGTGAAGATGTGAAATATGAAGATATGATATGGAAAAAATAAGCTGTGAAGCTATGAGATGTGAAATATGAAGCTATGATATGTAAAAATAAGCTGTGAAGCTATGAGATGTGTAATATGAAGCTATGATATGTAAAAAGAAGCTGTGAAGCTATGAGATGTGAAGAAGTGATGTGAAATATGAAGCTATGATATGTAAAAAGAAGCTGTGAAGCTATGAGATGTGAAGAAGTGATGTGAAATATGAAGCTATGATATGTAAAAAAGAAGCTGTGAAGCTATGAGATGTGAAGAAATGATGTGAAATATGAAGCTATGATATGTAAAAAGAAGCTGTGGAGCTATGATATGATGTGAAGATGTGAAATATGAAGCTATGATATAAAGATGGGTTAATTTAAAAAAAAAAAAAAAAAAAAAAAAAAAAAAAAAAATACGCCCGATCTCGTCCGATCTTGGAAGCTAAGCAGGGTCGGGCCTGGTTAGTACTTGGATGGGAGACCGCCTGGGAATACCAGGTGCTGTAAGCTTTTTGTCCCAGTAGAGCGTGCTCTTGTGTCATGGAGCAACTGCCTTTTATTTATCACCCTAACAATATCATGGATTGTTATTGGACTAAATGCAGTTTGTGTGTGCTGCCCTGCCCTGATCAAATCAAATAATGGACAGTGCGTTTCCCTCAAAATATGGGCAGTACATGCAGCCTTTGTTTTTAGTCTAGGAGACAGTCAATGTCTGTAGTCCATTAGGGCACTATAAAATCCCTTCAATGTTTTGCCTGATTCCGTTAATTCCCAAGTTCCCTTTTCTCCGTTTAGATTTCCCCGTTGACCGTTTGTCCCTGTTTTGGCAGGTTTTCGCTCTCAAAAGTACACCTTTTTAATAGCAAAACAGCACAATTGGATGTTCTATGTCCACAACAATGTTTAAACCCTATCAGGTGACCATTTGTGATGTCTGGGAAAAATGTAAGACATTTAGATTTTGGGGTGTAGTTACCCTTAAATGCAAGCGTGCACCAGAAAGAGACCTTTGTTTGGTTAAGCGGTGTTGCTGTAGAACAAATGGCCACTGGAGTGATGCAAATGATCACGGTATAATTCTGCCAGGCAGGCATAGGCTACTTTGTAGTTAACATTTACTTGCGAAGGTTTTGGGGAAAGCCATTCCTTCCCTACCAGAAGAAGGTTATCATTAGCATCATCGCTAACGGCTACACAAAGTGTAGACATACGCGCGCACCGCACACATGCACACAGACAGGGGCATTCCTGTGCCAGAAAGTTCATGGAAATACGAATCACTGATGCATTTTGTTCATGTCTTATGATTGACTTGGGCAAATTAATGCGTTTTCTAACAAGTTGAATAGATTTAGTTGATTTCTTACTAAGTTCAATAAATGTTTGAATATTGTTGAATTTCGGTTTAATGTCTGGATTTCGTGATTCGGTCCGCAACGCCTATTTTATAGGGCCCTAGTCAATGAACTTGTCATAAATCAACATAGGATATGCCCTCTTCCCCCCCCCACAAGACTCATATATATATATATATATATATATATATATATATATATATATATATATATATATATATATATATATATATATATATATATATATATATATATATATATATATATATATATATTGGAAATGTGAGCAAGGGTTGAGCTTCTTCAGTTTGTGTCACAAAGTGGATACGTTTCTGTGTCCCTTTCAGAGTGAGTGACACATTGACTTTATATAGTGTACCAAGAGTTGTTCCCTCGCTTACGGCCATACCAGCCTGAATACGCTCGATCTCGTCCGATCTCGGAAGCTAATCAGGGTCGGGCTTGGTTAGTACGTGAATGGGAGACCGCCTGGGAATACCAGGTGCTGTAAGCTTTTTGTCCCAGTAGAGCGTGCTCTTGTGTCATGGAGCAACTGCCTTTTATTTATCACCCTAATAATATCATGGATTGTTATTGGACTAAATGCAGTTTGTGTGTGCTGCCCTGCCCTGATCAAATCAAATAATGGACAGTGCGTTTCCCTCAAAATATAGGCAGTACATGCAGCCTTTGTTTTTAGTCTAGGAGACAGTCAATGTCTGTAGTCCATTAGGGCACTATAAAATCCTTTCAATGTTTTGCCTGATTCCGTTAATTCCCAAGTTCCCTTTTCTCCGTTTAGATTTCCCCGTTGACCGTTTGTCCCTGTTTTGGCAGGTTTTCGCTCTCAAAAGTACACCTTTTTAATAGCAAAACAGCACAATTGGATGTTCTATGTCCACAACTATGTTTAAACCCTATCAGGTGACCATTTGTGAGGTCTGGGAAAAATGTAAGACATTTAGATTTTGGGGTGTAGTTACCCTTAAATGCAAGCGTGCACCAGGAAGAGACCTTTGTTTGGTTAAGCGGTGTTGCTGTAGAACAAATGGCCACTGGAGTGATGCAAATGATCACGGTATAATTCTGCCAGGCAGGCATAGGCTACTTTGTAGTTAACATTTACTTGCGAAGGTTTTGGGGAAAGCCATTCGTTCCCTACCAGAAGAAGGTTATCATTAGCATCATCGCTAACGGCTACACAAAGTGTAGACATACGCGCGCACCGCACACATGCACACAGACAGGGGCATTCCTGTGCCAGAAAGTTCATGGAAATACGAATCACTGATGCATTTTGTTCATGTCTTACGATTGACTTGGGCAAATGAATGCGTTTTCTAACAAGTTGAATAGATTTAGTTGATTTCTTACTAAGTTCAATAAATGTTTGAATATTGTTGAATTTCGGTTTAATGTCTGGATTCCGTGATTCGGTCCGCAACGCCTATTTTATAGGGCCCTAGTCAATGAACTTGTCATAAATCAACATAGGATATGCCCTCTCCCCCCCCCCCAACAAGACTCATATATATATATATATATATTGGAAATGTAAGCAAGGGTTGAGCTTCTTCAGTTTGTGTCACAAAGTGGATACGTTTCTGTGTCCCTTTCAGAGTGAGTGACACATTGACTTTATATAGTGTACCAAGAGTTGTTCCCTCGCTTACGGCCATACCAGCCTGAATACGCCCGATCTCGTCCGATCTCGGAAGCTAATCAGGGTTGGGCTTGGTCAGTACTTGGATGGAGGACCGCCTGGGAATACCAGGTGCTGTAAGCTTTTTGTCCCAGTAGAGCGTGCTCTTGTGTCATGGAGCAACTGCCTTTTATTTATCACCCTAATAATATCATGGATTGTTATTGGACTAAATGAAGTTTGTGTGTGCTGCCCTGCCCTGATCAAATCAAATAATGGACAGTGTGTTTCCCTCAAATTATAGGCAGTACATGCAGCCTTTGTTTTTAGTCTAGGAGACAGTCAATGTCTGTAGTCCATTAGGGCACTATAAAATCCCTTCAATGTTTTGCCTGATTCCGTTAATTCCCAAGTTCCCTTTTCTCCGTTTAGATTTCCCCGTTGACCGTTTGTCCCTGTTTTGGCAGGTTTTCGCTCTCAAAAGTACACCTTTTTAATAGCAAAACAGCACAATTGGATGTTCTATGTCCACAACAATGTTTAAACCCTATCAGGTGACCATTTGTGATGTCTGGGAAAAATGTAAGACATTTAGATTTTGGGGTGTAGTTACCCTTAAATGCAAGCGTGCACCAGGAAGAGACCTTTGTTTGGTTAAGCGGTGTTGCTGTAGAACAAATGGACACTGGAGTGATGCAAATGATCACGGTATTGTAGTGTATTGAGATTATGATGGTGTTAAATGTTTTTTAAGTGGAACTGAAATAATGTTGATTTTAGTATCAAGAGGGAATGTTTTAGTGTAACGCCACATACAACAGACAGGAAGTGTGTTGTAGACAGGGGAGACTGGTGATTGGCCAGAAGAGGGAGCATCTCTTTGCATTGTTTATAAATAGGGGCTAGACTACAGAAAGGGCAGAGCGGCCATTCTGAGGCGTCGCTCTCCGGGTGTCATGTCACCTGTCACTTATGCTGAAGCTTGTGATCTGAATAAACTTATGATCGAGGATTCAGTATGAGCGGACTCCTTTGTTTATCAGCAATAATTGCCACCACTCACTCGATACGACAAATGGCGCCCAACGTGGGGCTGGTCTGCATCTCTCCTCTGCTGCATTAGTAGCCGCCAAGCTAACTCAAGCTAACTCGGTCTGGAGTCATGACCAGACAAGGGTGAGTGTTCCTCACAGCTAAGTTGTTAGTTTTGTTACTGCTTGTGTACACTGGAGGAATGTACCATTACGACCGTGCCTCGGGTGGCGTTATTGCTGTTGACTAGGAGTCTGAAATAAATATTCTAAATTTGGTTGATGGGTAAACGGTAAATAATAGGAAGTCTAGAACAATGGATTGGTAGTGAATAAAAGCTGGAATACGTATACATATTTAGGGCATTGTGAATCTGGAAAGACCTCGAAACAAGGCGACTCGCAGGAGTGGGCTACAAATCCTCGGCGACGTATTAGACTTTGTCAGGTTGGTTCTGGGAACCATGAGCTGGACGATGATATTGTATGTTATGCTCATCTTATAGTTGACGGATTATTCGTTTGGGGTAACCGCTCATATAATTATCCAGAACTCAAGGCAGCATAAAGTTAGGCGGAGATATGGATAATGATGGATAATGATTTGGGCACAATGCAGGATATTTATTTGCATGGTAGGCCGCAGTTAGCTAAAGGCTAATTCTAAATGCTTGATTGTGTGTCAGGCCACGTGGTACATAGCGGCTAAGGCTAATTCTAATGCTAAATGCTAATTGTGTTGCGTGCTACATGCTAACGGATATCCTTAGAGACCCCATTGCGATGGATTAAAGTCTCTTAAACTTGTCTCTGTGTGTGTAAGTCAGGTTATATGTTTTGTGAGCGCTGTTAAATGTTGTTTGACTATGAGGGGGAAACGGGAGTTACAGCTGGACTGTTAACCGTCTGGTTGGGGGGAGAGATCTAAAATCTCCCTTCCACGGTGAAAAAGTATTTTTGAATGCATTTGCGCATGCGTTTCATTTTGCGACACTACACTACAGAAAGGGGGAGTTTATGGCACGAGATTAGGACACGTTTTGGTTTACGGTACTAAACTACAACACGTTTTTGCTAATGGGTCATATTTCTGTTGGGGGCTGCAGGGGGAGACAGAGAAACACACAGACAAAGAGATATTTGGACACGAGTATTCTAGTTGTTACATCGGCGGATGGTTAAAGATGAAACTTGTTTTGTGACCTATTGAATTTATAAATTAGATGTATGGTAACGGATTATAATAAATTGAATTAGAAGACGATTAAAATTAAATAAAATGTTTTTGAGCGATCTATTTAGTTCTGAATTAAATGACGATTAAAATAAATAAATAAAATAAAAATGTTTTTGAGCGATCTATAATTTTTCCTGAGTTAATTCTTAGAGCGAATGCAAAACGAAGGAATATTGAATATGGTTGAAATAACTCAGTGATTGCATTAACTACTAAAATCTGTTTCTGTGTCTTTGTTCCCTTGTCATATGAGAGGAACGATAAGCGAGGGGAGAGAGGAGATACAGGAAGTGATGACGTGACATCACGTGACGCGACAGAGGATCAAGTCAAAAAAAAAGGTTTTGAGATGACAATTTCACATAGGCTTGGCAAATACTATTTCATTAAAAATTGCATTTTGGAGGCTCTGTGCATCACTGGGGTTTGATTGGAGTTGTGTTGGGAATCAAGGACTGACATTATTCTGTAAATTTAAGATAATTAGGGGTTATAGAGCAAGGGGTTACAGGCTTTGTTTTTGGGGATTGCTTTGAAGTTGACTAACTTACATTTACTTTCCTGATGGGTTGTGGTAAGATAGACACTAATTGATAAATTGGTGACATAGGATATAGGAATTAAAATTGGTTTTAATTATTCATGATTTTTAATTGATTTATAAAAAAAAAAAAAAAAGTTGTTAGGTTTATATTAATAATTACAGGGGGGAAGCCATAGGCTATATAGTCTAAAATAAGATAATTCATAATAAAGGAATATAAAAGAGTAGTTACAATGGGGAGAAAGGACAGCAAGGCTATATGAAGGTGATTACACCGATTGATATAGTACAAAATAGTGACCCTTTAACTAAAGTATTGCGAGGTTATCCGGCAAGTGAAACAAAAGTTGCCCTTCATTCTCAAACAAAAACTGATAAAAGATTCCAGCGATAAGATAAACAAAGCTATAGAGATAAGGCTAAGGGAAGGAGAGCTTAGGGATGTTTATCCTCAGCTTCCAGGGATCATCCAGGAGGGTGATTGTTGCATCAGAGATGGAGATGAACGAATAATAGATAGAGGACAAGCAGAAACGACGATAAAGATGAATCCAAAACTCCAGAAGGAAGGAAATGAGATGTCTGGAAGAGAAGAGTGAGGTTAAAGAAGACGAGGATGATGAAGATGAGTGATTGAGAAGAGGTCATGGGTGGATATGACTCTGTGATCAGAAGGAAGTTGGCAAGAGAGGAAAGAAGAAGGATACTAGAGATTTGATCTCTGATGGAAGTTGAAGGAAGAAGGATACACGAGATTTGATCTCTGATGAAAGCAAAGATGAAGAAAGCGATGAAGATTTGGAGATTAAAGGTGCTTTATGTTCAAGAGGATTTTATCCTACAAGGACTGGCACAGAAGAAATAGAAGGAGATATAGACCGATGCTTATCATGCCTGGATAAAGCAAATAGTTTAGAAGAAGTAACACAGCTGAAGATACAGAAGAGGAGAAACTGCTGAGAAAAGGATCCCAAGAATTGGAGAAGAAGAAGGAGAAGAGAAGCTTTGGTTATGAAGAATCAGAGTGAACCAAATCAACAATCACTGTTACAGCTTCAACTGAACAATATCAAATGCAATTGTACCAGCCAAGGGGGGTACCAGGTGTTCCATATCCACAGCCAGTTTCTGGACAGACACAGAATTGGAGAGGAAGAGGACGAGAAGGCTTAGAAGGAGGAGGAAGATTTCAGCTACACTTCCAGCAACTTTCAGAAGACTGTTATAATTATGGACAGGTTGGTCACTTTACCTGTGATGGAAATGCGCCAGGAGAAAACAACAGAGGAAGATAAAGGAGCAAGTCGAGATCACCTGTTAGTGCCTAGAAGATACAAAGGGGGGTGCCAGCTGATAGCATCGATTAGAGAAGAAGAGAAAATAGCTAACAATTGAAGTAAAAACAGGACTATGAGAAGTGATAGTGAATAGTGTAAAAACTTATCTGTGTTGAGCCTAAAGAGGTTAAACATCTCACTATGTAAAATTAACTAATTAGGATAGGGATTTGAGGTAGTAAAACAGTTAATTACTCTTAAGATACTGATATTAGAGCATATACCTATTGCATTGTTGGGAAGAGATGCATGGTGTAAATTGAATTGTACAATAAGATGTACACTAGACGACTGTCTGGTAGAAGATTTAAAAAAGTAGGGTTTTTGGGAATCATTTGCTTAAAAAGATAATATCATAGGAAGGATGATAATCTATTAGACTGCCTATTAGACAATCTGTCTGAAAAATAAAGTTAAAAGGGGTGACTGTTATTCTGGGTTACATTCTTACACCAAGAGATTTCAGGCTAGGCTAAAAGGTGTTTAGTCGTTTGCCAAGTCTGTGTGTAAAGAAGTCAAAGGCAGGTGGGGACTTTCCCAATCACATATTCTAAAATTAGGTGGTAAAGGGATTTTGTGAATAAATCAGTGGAAAAAGTTTTTAAAGGTTATGAGAGAAAAGATTAGATTAAAATAAGTTAGGAGAACTAGGGTTGAAGGAACTCTAAGACAGTAAGCTAAGTTTCAAAGTTAGTAGTAAGAGAGAGAGAACAGTAGTGAAGGACATTTTAAAGTTTAGTGGGAAGATATGGTAGGAGTTTAGATCTGTTAGGAGCAGATGCGTTGAGAAAGTATGTGTTGCTGAATGATAAGAGAAGATTGAGGGTGATTGAGTATCTATAGTTACAGTTCCCAGCAGGGAGATCAAGGTAATTATAGGTGTATTTTTTATAATCAAAAGTTTGAAAGTCAGGGATTAGAGATAGGACTGAGAGTTGGGAAAAAGTGACACTAGTGGTGATAGATGGAAGTACAAGCAAAGACAACTTTTCTTTGGGGAAAAAATACTTATTAGAGATAATTATGGAGAATAAGTCACTCCAACAGTAGATAATACACAGAGGATAACGGGAACTTTCGCACTAGAAGTAATTAAGGTTGATACATCAACTAAGTCAACTACTTTAATGGTAACTTTGGAAGGGATTAATGATACGATGGCAATAGCAAATGTAGGAAGTATGACACCGACAACAACTTTTCTGAAATTAAAGGAGGTAGCAAGACAAATAGGATTAAAATAGGAGAACAGATAGTAGTAGAGAACAATAAAGATTCATCTGAAATAGTGATACTATCATGGAGGTACAGGATGAGGTCTTTGATTTTGATGACAGACAAGGAGAGGTATCTGCAGTACCGCTCGTTAGGGAAGAGAGAAACTAAATGCATGTAGTTTGATTCTTCTGTTGTGAAAGTTAGAGATAGATGGCAGGTAGGAATCTTTGGTTCCATGTCTGGTGAGAATTCCAGCATCAAACATGTTAGAGACGGTCGTTCGACCTCTATCAAGTATGTGTCAATCTTATGCTTTGTCATGACTGTGGTATCAGCAACAATCAGTAACAGATAAAATAATGTCGTTGTCAAAACATTTGTTTAAGCCTAGGTATAGGTGTTCTTGGTTAAATGAATTACCCTATGGGAATTTGTTGGATGGTAAGGAAAATCAGGTAACAGCGTAACTGAAGTATTGGAGGTGAAAGCAGTGAGGGCTAAAAGTTGTTTGGTTCTAATAAAACATATGAGGTAAGGGGTATGTTTATGGGAATATCAGATTGTGATGTTATATGATAACTTTGGGTATGCATGACCTTAAGGGTAGTAATGAGAAATAGGTTATTTTTTTTATGTACCAGTTAGTAAGAAAAGCAGGACTTTGATGGTTAAAAGATTAGCTTTTGCCTGACAATGTGACTATGGGGAATTTTGGAGGGTTTGTGGTGATAAAGTATATATTCTTACCCTATGGATGGACAGGATGTTGTTACATGTCAACGTTGAAGCTTCCATATGAGGTTTTTACCATTATAAGAGGGGTAGCACCGGACACAGAAATCTGAAGCTATATTTGAAATTGGATGAAAAGAGACATGGCTACATGTCATAGTCTTCAAGCCTATCATTGAAGGATAAATCTAAGGGAGAAGGGGGGACTTTTTCCATGGTATGGTGTAACATAAGGTTAGTTATACTTTGAGTCCAGATAGTTCAGATATTATCACTAGGGTTATATATGCATTGAAGAATATAAGGGATGCGTTTGGGAGATCTGAGAAGACTTGGTTGCAAGATCAGGTAGGCCAGTAGGGGCAGTGATGGGTTACATTTAATGGCAGCTTTGATAACACTGTGTGTGATGTTTGTAATTTGTTACTGACCTTTGAGAAAGCTATGATATTGAGATAGGTTGGAGAGTGATGCCTGGAGACAACACTCAAATGCCGGTGTTGACTGTTCCTGATCTGGATGAAGATGGACTACTGATGGATAAATATCCTTTTTGATTATTTGATCATTTTTCAATTTTTTCAATATTAGTGTGATTCTTAGTATGATTTTATGAATCAAGGGGGGAAGAGGTTAATGTGATTCATACATCATTTATATATCATTTTTATATTCTTAGTTGATATTAATGGTCAATTTGAAAGTGTTGTTTTGCAAAAGATACTGTTTGGTCTTTCCTTTCCTTTCAGAAGCATTTGGGGGAACATATGGAGATTGAAATACTCAAACAGGGACAATATGACTGGAGGAGATGAAACAAGGAGGGTGTGGCCGATTCCATCATCAACAGTCCATTGGAAGAGGAGACTACGGGGAGATGAAGTGTAGTGGACTACATTCCAGTGTCTGCAATGAAATATAGACATGTGTAATACATAATTGTGTCATATTCTTAGGGATTAATTTTTGTAGAAGGATATTTGATGTTATTGAATACATGTGAGGATCTTAGATGTTTTGGTTTATTTCGGTGATGTTTAGGGACAGGAGTTTAGGCAGGGAGAGGTTCACTGTAGGGTCCAATGGGTTGACCAGTCTTACAATGGATATTTATTGGATAGGATTTTGTTTGCAGGGGCTTACATGTGTATTTAATTGCATCATAGTTTCAAATGCATTTACATGGTTTATGAGTTTATCTGGAGTACCGAAGGTGGTTGCCTGGGGCAGAGGGACCGTGAGAGAATTTTACTGTCTTGATTGATGGATGGAAGGTTGCCGGACAGTTTTTCGCTCTTACACTCCATAAAGATTTGTTCATATGTCATATTAATGTATTCACACTTCATAAACAGTTGTTCATATTTCATAGAAAGGTATTTACACTCTAGAGGATAATGTTTTTGGTTTAATGTTAAAGATACTCAATAAGATAAATTGTTACTAGTCATAATCCTATTCTGTTTGTTTTCGAGACTTTTAATTTGTCTCGAAAGGGGGGAATGTAGTGTATTGAGATTATGATGGTGTTAAATGTTTTTTAAGTGGAACTGAAATAATGTTGATTTTAGTATCAAGAGGGAATGTTTTAGTGTAACGCCACATACAACAGACAGGAAGTGTGTTGTAGACAGGGGAGACTGGTGATTGGCCAGAAGAGGGAGCTCTCTTTGCATTGTTTATAAATAGGGGCTAGACTACAGAAAGGGCAGAGCGGCCATTCTGAGGCGTCGCTCTCCGGGTGTCATGTCACCTGTCACTTATGCTGAAGCTTGTGATCTGAATAAACTTATGATCGAGGATTCAGTATGAGCGGACTCCTTTGTTTATCAGCAATAATTGCCACCACTCACTCGATACGACAGTATAATTCTGCCAGGCAGGCATAGGCTACTTTGTAGTTAACATTTACTTGCGAAGGTTTTGGGGAAAGCCATTCCTTCCCTACCAGAAGAAGGTTATCATTAGCATCATCGCTAACGGCTACACAAAGTGTAGATATACGCGCGCACCGCACACATGCACACAGACAGGGGCATTCCTGTGCCGTTTCAGAAAGTTCATGGAAATACGAATCACTGATGCATTTTTTTCATGTCTTATGATTGACTTGGGCAAATGAATGCGTTTTCTAACAAGTTGAATAGATTTAGTTGATTTCTTACTAAGTTCAATAAATGTTTGAATATTGTTGAATTTCGGTTTAATGTCTGGATTCCGTGATTCGGTCCGCAACGCCTATTTTATAGGGCCCTAGTCAATGAACTTGTCATAAATCAACATAGGATATGCCCTCTTCCCCCCCCCCCAACAAGACTCAAATATATATATATATATATATATATATATATATATATATATATATATATATATATATATATATATTGGAAATGTAAGCAAGGGTTGAGCTTCTTCAGTTTGTGTCACAAAGTGGATACTTTTCTGTGTCCCTTTCAGAGTGAGTGACACATTGACTTTATATAGTGTACCAAGAGTTGTTCCCTCACTTACGGCCATATCAGCCTGAATACTCCCGATCTCGTCTGATCTTGGAAGGTAAGCAGGATTGTGCCTGGTTAGTACTTGGATGGGAGACCGCCTGGGAATACCAGGTGGCTAAAGATTTTTGTTCCACTAGAGAGTTCTCTTGTGTCATGGAGCAACTGCCTTTTATTTATCACCCTAATAATATCATGTATTTTATTGGACTAAATGCAGTTTGTATGTGCTGCCCTGCCCTGACTTGATCAATTTAAATAATAGACAGTGCGTTTCCCACAAAATATATATGCTATGGAGCAACTGCCTTTTATTTATCACCCTAATAATATCATGTATTTTTATTGGACTAAATGCAGTTTGTATGTGCTGTACTAACCTGATCAAATTAAATAATAGACAAAGCGTTTCCCACAAAATATAGGCAGTACATTCAGCATTTGTTTTTAGTCAGTTCATTAGGTTGCACGGAAATTCGAATCACTGATACATTTTGTTCATGTCTTTATATAGTGTACCAAGAGTTGCTCCTGCGCTTACGGCCATACCATCCTGAATATGCCTGATCTCGTCCGATCTCGGAAGCTAAGCAGGATCCGGCCTGGTTAGTACTAGGATGGGACACCGCCTGATAATACCAGGTGCTGTAAGCTTTTTGTTCCACTAGAGAGTGCTCTTGTGTCATGGAGCAACTGCCTTTTATTTATCACCTTAATAATATCATGTATTTTTATTGGACTAAATGCAGTTTGTATGTGCTGCCCTGCCCTGCCCTGATCAAATTAAATAATAGACAGTGCGTTTCTTTAAAAATATATGTGTCATGGAGCAACTGCCTTTTATTTATCACCCTAATAATATCATCAATCAATCAATCAATTTTATTTTATATAGCCCTTCTTACATCAGCTAATATCTCGAAGTGCTGTACAGAAACCCAGCCTAAAACCCCAAACAGCTAGTAATGCAGGTGTAGAAGCACGGTGGCTAGGAAAAACTCCCTAGAAAGGCAAAACCTAGGAAGAAACCTAGAGAGGAACCAGGCTATGAGGGGTGGCCAGTCCTCTTCTGGCTGTGCCGGGTGGAGATTATAACAGAACCATGCCAAGATGTTCAAAAATGTTCATAAGTGACAAGCATGGTCAAATAATAATCAGGAATAAATCTCAGTTGGCTTTTCATAGCCGATCATTAGAGTTTAAAACAGCAGGTCTGGGACAGGTAGGGGTTCCATAACCGCAGGCAGAACAGTTTAAACTGGAATAGCAGCAAGGCCAGGCGGACTGGGGATAGCAAGGAGTCACCACGGCCGGTAGTCCCGACGTATGGTCCTAGGGCTCAGGTCTCTCAGTTGGCTTTTCATAGCCGATCATTTAGAGTTGAAAACAGCAGGTCTGGGACAGGTAGGGGTTTCGTAGCCGCAGGCAGAACAGTTGAAACTGGAATAGCAGCAAGGCCAGGCGGACTGGGGGCAGCAGGGTGTCATCATGCCCGGTAGTCCTGACGTATGGTCCTAGGGCTCAGGTTCTCAGAGAGAAAGAGAGAACGAGAGAATTAGAGAGAGCATACTTAAATTCACACAGGACACTGGATAAGACAGGAGAAGTACTCCAGGTATAACCAACTAACCCCAGCCCCCCGACACATAAACTACTGCAGCATAAATACTGGAGGCTGAGACAGGAGCGGTCCGGAGACACTGTGGCCCCATCCGAAGAAACCCCCGGACAGGGCCAAACAGGAAGGATATAACCCCACCCACTCCGCCAAAGCACAGCCCCCGCACCACTAGAGGGATATCCCCAACCACCAACTTACAATCCTGAGACAAGGCCGAGTATAGCCCACAGAGGTCTCCACCACAGCACAAACCAAGGGGGGGGGGGGCGCCAACCCAGACAGGAAGATCACGTCAGTAACTCAACCCACTCAAGTGACGCACCCCTCCCAGGGACGGCATGAAAGAGCACCAGCAGGCCAGTGACTCAGCCCCTGCAACAGGGTTAGAGGCAGAGAACCCCAGTGGAGAGGGGAACCGGCCTGGCAGAGACAGCAAGGGCTGTTCGTTGCTCCAGCCTTTCCGTTCACCTTCACACTCCTGGGCCAGACTACACTCAATCATATGACCTACTGAAGAGATAAGTCTTCAGTAAAGACTTAAAGGTTGAGACCGAGTCTGCGTCTCTCACATGGGTAGGCAGACTGTTCCATAAAAATGGAGATCTATAGGAGAAAGCCCTGCCTCCCGCTGTTTGCTTAGAAATTCTAGGGACAATTAGGAGGCCTGCGTCTTGTGACCGTAGCGTACGTATTGGTATGTACGGCAGGACCAACTCGGAAAGATAGGTAGGAGCAAGCCCATGTAACGCTTTATAGGTTAACAGTAAAACCTTGAAATCAGCCCTTGCCTTAACAGGAAGCCAGTGTAGGGAAGCTAGCACTGGAGTAATATGATCAAATTTCTTGGTTCTAGTCAGGATTCTAGCAGCCGTATTTAGCACTAACTGAAGTTTATTTAGTGCTTTATCCGGGTAGCCGGAAAATAGAGCATTGCAGTAGTCTAATCTAGAAGTAACAAATGCATGGATTAATTAATCATGTATTTTTATTGGACTAAATGCAGTTTGTATGTGCTGTCCTAACCTGATCAAATTAAATTATAGACAAAGCGTTTCCCACAAAATATAGGCAGTACATTCAGCATTTGTTTTTAGTCAGTTCATTAGGTTGCACGGAAATTCGAATCACTGATACATTTTGTTCATGTCTTTATATAGTGTACCAAGAGTTGCTCCTGCGCTTACGGCCATACCAGCCTGAATATACCTGATCTCGTCTGATCTTGGAAGGTAAGCAGGATCGGGCCTGGTTAGTACTTGGATGGGAGACTGCCTGGGAATACCAGGTGCCGAAAGGTTTTTGTTCCACTAGAGAGTGCTCTTGTGTCATGGAGCAACTGCCTTTTATTTATCACCCTAATAATATCATGTATTTTATTGGACTAAATGCAGTTTGTATGTGCTGCCCTGCCCTGCCCTGATCAAATTAAATAATAGTCAATGTGTTTCCCTCAAAATATATGTGTCATGGAGCAACTGCCTTTTATTTATCACCCTAATAATATCCTGTATTTTTATTGGACTAAATGCAGTTTGTATGTGCTGTCCTAACCTGATCAAATTAAATAATAGACAGTGCGTTTCCCTCAAAATATAGGCAGTACATTCAGCCTTTGTTTTTAGTCGGTTCATTAAGTTGCACGGAAATACGAATCACTGATACATTTTGTTCCCTCAAAATATATGTCATTTATTATTAGGGTGACACCAGCGATGCTATGTCTGTTCCATGGGGTCTCACTGATAGAGCGATGTCTGTGGAATTAACAATACAACTCTATGGTTCAGAGGAAGAGAGAGAGAGAGAGAGAGAGAGAGAGAGAGAGAGAGAGAGAGAGAGAGAGAGAGAGAGAGAGAGAGAGAGAGAGAGAGAGAGAGAGAGAGAGAGAGAGAGAGAGAGAGAGAGAGAATCTGTATCATATAGTATTATATTATCACAGTTTTTCCCAACTCCAGTCCTCCAGTACACATTTGTATTGTAGCCCTGGACAAAAACACCTGATTCAGATGTCAAGGGCTTGATGATTAGTTGACAAGTACAATCAAGTGTGCTTGTCCGGGGCCACAACAAGATATGTATTGTTGGGGGTAGTGGAGGCTGCTCATAAGTGGAGGACGGTTCATAATAATGGCTGGAGTGGAATTGCTGGAATGGAGTGAATGGAATGGTATCAAACAGATGAAAACCATGTTGTTGATACCATTCCATTTACTCCATTCCAACCATTATTATGAGCTGTCCTCCCCTCAGCAGCCTCCACTGGTTGGGTGTACTCGAGGACCGGAGTTGGGAAACACTGTAGTAGAGTATAAAAATGTTTTGTCTATCAAACCCATTCATTGTTTCAGAGTCTCGTACCAAGCTGTATATATTCTTCCCATGATGGCTCATAGAGTCTCTGATTGCTCAGGGGACATTCATACATCACTGTCTTATTGCTCTCCCTCTGCAGCTAGACACTAATGAGAAACAGTTGACTGTTCATTCCAGCCCTCAGTCATACACCCACACACACATACACACACACACATACACACACACACACAGATATGCATGTGCACCCACGCATGCATGCATAGGAACGCATGCACACACACATTAATGCAGACACGGACACACACAAACATAGGCATGCATGCATAGGCATGAGCGCATGTACGCAAGCGCACGCACACACACACACACACACACACACACACACACGCACACACACACACTGTCCATCATGTCCTATGAGCAGGGTAAAGACAGAGCCAGCAAAAACAGCAGCTGACAGACCGTAATAGAGCCTGGCTGTCAATGTGTTGTCAGGAGTATCCCCCTGAGGATAGACTGGTCACTTAAAGCCATGATTACTCTTGATAGGTGTTAGCCTGGTGTTACAGTACAGTGAGGGGAGCTCGGCCAGGTCAAGGGATTCTCATAGCTCAGGATCTAGAATAGCCCCTGGCATAGATAGCCTACCGAAGTGTGAAAAGAGTGTGGATCTCTATTAATTGTCCTCACTGTAGTGATACTTATCTAACTGTGCAGTCATATGAAAAGTACTTGGATTAAAATGATGATGTAATCTTTTATTTCACGGACATGTTGGAGGTGTGTTTGAGCGTCCAGTGAACCTCATCAATGTTACAGTCTCTAGAGCAGAGAAATGGCTTCTCTCAATGTCCTTGTAGCTAGATCACTGTGATGCCCTGACCACTTCATGTGGATAGAGGAGTGGGTGTGTGCGTGGGTATTTTTGTGTGTGTAGGTGTGTGTCCGTGCATGTCTGTATGTACATGCATGTCTGTTTGTTTGTACACCTGGGTGAGAGAACCTTTGATCCTCTTATTGGGGAGTTGAATATTTGAATTCATAAATGGACACATCTCACCATCCCTTGTACTGTTTCTCCTCTATCCACCCATTCATCCCCCTCTCTCTTCTTTCTCTCCCCTTTCAGAGTTAATATGTTCTGCGTCTTTTCTAGATTAACAATCATCAAAAATACATGTACAGTGTCTATGTTATGTTGATTTAATTCAATGTCTACTTTATCAACAGTATGTTGATGTCAGGCTGGTCTTTGTTGTGGAGAGTGCACTCATGTAGGACTAAGATGTTTCTCAGGTTAAAGATAGAGCTTGGCTGTAGCCTAAAACGATGTGCTGCAACTACTTCTCTCAGCTCATTATCCATGCATGTAGGCCACTGGAATATGCAGCTCTGGGGAGGCTGTACATCTGGTGACCGCAGGCATGACAGAGACAGAAAAGTGCAGTTTGACAGAAATCGTACCTGTGAGAATTCATAAAATAACTACATTCTCAAAGTCATGGATAAAGCTCACTATTCTGTCACCCTTCAAGATGATAAAACGACAAGATCACGCTCCAGAGTTATCTTACAAGGACTACATCATGATGTGTGAAAACATGAGGTACATACAGTATGTGTGGTACTCCATTACTCTGATGACACCAATATATCCTCCCTGCTGTAATATAGGCAAAGAGAATGAGGCTGTAGTATGATAATGTTCCTATCGTCCCTATTTAGGTTGACTTATTTCACCAATCTCCCTGTAATCTGTTGGAAACCCACCAGTAACACAGCACCTTCAGGCCGCTCAGATATGTGGTGATATGTGGGCTCTATTTTAAGCATGTGAATCAAAAATAATTAGGCCCTGAGATTGCGCGGCGTTATTAAAATGCTAAACAGTTGAAGGGGTGGATAACAAGACAATCTAAACCTCATCAGGACATGGGAGGGAAGGACAGAGGGAGAAAATAGAACATGTCTGCTTTGTATTCACTGTGGTTGATTGTTATTTCATATATTACAGAATGTAATATGCCCATGGATCATTATTGACCAAATTAACTCAATGCTGATGTATTCACTCTTCCCTACCTGTAGTGGTTTGATATATTTTTTGTTTATGTATTAGTTTTGGTGAATTCAAACACATATGCCTAACCTAAGCATGCTGCTTCACATATCAACAGTAGTGAACATTTGCTGCAGAAATATTTACTGTTTTTATTAATTGATCATAGTATAGCTTTTGCTATATTGAAATGTTCATTAGGCCTACAGCTCGGTCTCCACTGTCAACATGTAGTCATAAAGTGCTGCAAGCTCCAGTAGCTTTGCATCCTCATTGGCATTATCAGTAGCAGGGCTAGCGGAGGCAGCCATATCCTTCATCTCATTGTTATCTTCCTCATCCTCAGCGATGAGGGCTTTCAGGCTGGTCTCACTGACGGATTTCTCCATAGAGGTGTCTGTTAGGGTGGAGATCAAATCTTCAGCAGAGTCATCCTTCACATCCTCATCAGTAGCGATCATGTCCTTAGTGCTCTCAGGGGTCAGTGCCATGTCAGGAGTGGAGTTCTGGGTGCTTGAGTCTGATGTGTGAACCTCTGTCATGGTCTCTGATGACTGGGTGGTCACCATGGAGATCTGTCTCTGAGAGGTGGCAGTGGTCTGTGTGTCTGTGTTCATATCTGTTGTCTGTGTTTCTGTCTGTGTCGAAGTGTTGGTAGTGGATGGCTTTCTCTCTGTCCTAGTTGCCATAGACGAGGTGGTCAGAGGGACTCCAGGTAGCTGCCACTCCAGCGGGAGGATGGCCAGGTTCCTAGCCAGGGAGAACTGGGAGAGGGAGCTCTACCCGGAGGAAAAGGGGGGTTAGGTTGAGGTCAGAGGGGAAACTGCCTGGATGTGTGAATCTCTGTCTGTCCGTATAGTAAGTCAGGTTTCAGTAACTTACGTGGGCACGTGGTAGTCAGGACTTATGTAAATTTTCTCCACATGGGTCTTCACTTGCCGGGGTGTCCTTTGATTTGCCTGCATAAGACAATTGCAATACCCAATGATAAAACATTATGGGAAAGATCTTTTGCTCACAATAAAATATGATACAGCATGTTTGCTTGTCTCACAGAGTTCGGTCTTTGTCCCAAATTAGTTCCCTTGTCTGTTTCTGGTGTTGTACTTCTGGGTTCGTGGTCTTGAGATGATTTCAATAGCTGGACTTCAGTCCAGTCTTTCTCCCTCCCTACCTTTCCATTACTCTTGTCCTTGACCTTTTTGGTTGTAACATCTCCTCCAGACCAGTCTGAGCCTGTTTAGATTAGACATTTTGATTTTGAAGACACATCTTTCCAAGTGGAGCAATATCATTCTATATCTAATCAACAGACAACCCATAACACTCACCAGTATCAGATGCATTATCTTCGTCCTGGTCCTTTTTACTCTGTCTGTGCTGAGAGGGACGAGTTTTCTTCAGCTTGACTTTCCCTCCACAGCAGAAGAGAGTGAACAGCTGCAGGGCCGCCACAGCTGGATAGATGCTCTGCTTCTTCTCTTTCTGCTGGGTCTCCTTTGCTTTCTCCACAGGGGAGACCTCAGGGTCACAATCAGTACATCAGTTAGAAATCTACTGATATTTCAAACTACAATATCAATAGCCAATGAGCTCTAGTGTGTTTCCATGGCAAAATGTTACCCAATAATAACTAGGGTTAGTGCTATCCGAGATCCTTGAGACATCCCTACCCTAAACCCTAACCTTACCTCTACCCTTACCCTAACTCTAACCTTAACCCTTACCTTAACCATTTCAATTTCAACTTCAATAGGGGTAAGGTCAGAGTTGGGACGTTCCATGGATTCCGTTAAGACTTTTTAACTAGTAGGGCCTACCCCATCCGAAGGGGCATTGTGACATTATCACATTTGTCAAGCAGTGTCAAAGTATCAAATTCAACACAATATACTGTGTTTTCCTTATTGTGGTCATTATCAATTATCAAATGCATTGGCAAATCCTCATTGATAAGCAGGTTTGGATGTCTTACCGAGTTAGATCTTTGTTTAATGTCTTTTTCTGTTTCCGGTGTCGTTCTGCGTTTGTGGTCCTGAGATTTCTGAACTTCAATCCAAACTTTCTCTTTCCGAACCTTTCCTTTACTCTTGTCCTTGATCCTTTTCACATCACCTGCAGAATAGTCAGAGCCTGTAAGTGAAACATTTCCTCCAAGTGAAGCCTAAATAATTGTACTGTGTAGCAGCACTTGTCAATAGACACCTCCTCACACTTACCAGTATCAGAGTCATTATTGTTGTTCGTATCGTGTATCGTTGTTGCCTTTCTCCCCTCACCACTCTGGGAGGGATCAAATGGTGTCTTCTTCATCCTGACGCAGCTCAGCAGTGTAAACAGCTGAAGAAAGGTCAGGGCTGGAGGGATGCTCTTCTCCTTGGGTTTATTTTTATGTTTATGGGTCTCCTTTGGTTGCTCCCTAGGGGAGACCAGAGGGACAGGGTCACTAAGTGTCTGACCCATAACACGCTAGGGTAGTGTACTGTTGTAATCAATCAAATCAGTTATAGGTTGAGAGATGTAGCTAACACGCTCTTCCTGAGCTTGTCTAACAATTTTAATGTGGTCTGGGATTCTGTTAGAAGTGTGTTTCCGTGGCAACGTTACCTCATAATGTTCCCTTATAATAACTAGTGCTCCATCCCTGGTAAAGTGACATTGTGACATCATCAAGTTCCAGAACACTGGAGCAGCCTATTACTATAGACCTAGTCTGCCTGTATGTCTGTATGTCTGTCTGTCTGTACAGATGTAGGATCTTAATTTGATCACTCTTTTGTTGCTGAGATTTGTACTGCAGAGCAAGAAATGCAAACTTGTATTGTATTACAAAAGGCTTCTAAAGTTTGTCATTTCCATTTTAAAATGTCAGACTTGATTTGCCCAAACAGAAAATGTATCAACCCCTACAAAAAATGTCCATTAATTATAATCCACATCATAATTCACATTTCCTGTTGCTGCATAATTATTTTCCTGCTGTAGCAAACTGGCTCAAATTAAGATCCTACATCTGTATGTCTGTCTCTCTCTTTCCTTCTCTCTCCATCTCTCTCTCTGCCTGTACTCATATTCAACCTCTGCCTTCACCCTATTGAAGCACTTTGTTTTCTCATCTATTGCCTGCCTGCATCATGTTGCAAGGAGAGGGTGGCTGAGCACAGGTCAATCACTCCACATTGAGAATGATTATACAGTTGATTATCAAGTGCCACACTCAACATATTACTACTGTTGGCAATCAGAATACATACTTGTTGTAGTCCAAGAGTCTACTCAGTGAATACATGCAGGCCAGCGGGCAAGAGTCATGGCAACACATCTATATTCACACCTCCTCTATGTCTGCACTATTAAAAGCAGATCGCCGCCACATGTAGCATAAGAGATAGGTAAACAGCCTTTATGCGACACCTTCATTATTCACCATCTTTGTCATCTGTATGGGAGAGCATGGGGAGGCAGTGCTGTGCTGCTATGCCTTAAAAGGCCACCAGAGAGCATAAAATGACTACATACAGTATGTCAATGACCAAATGTTGTATGTAAAGCAATCATGAATGGTTTTCTAATATACTGTTTAGTACAACACATATCATAAAATAGTCTACACATCATAACATAGGCTACACACAAGTGCAAGTTTCAGTGGGGTAACTGAATTGATTCCCTTCAAAAATGTCAGTCCATTTATCCAATGAATCCTCCTTTTTCTCCCTCTCTCTCTCTCTCTCTCTCTCTCTCTCTCTCTCTCTCTCTCTCTCTCTCTCTCTCTCTCTCTCTCTCTCTCTCTCTCTTTCTCTCTCTCTCTCTCTCTCTCTCTCTCTCTCTCTCTCTCTCTCTCTTTCGCTCTCTTTTATCCTCCCAAGACTGTTACATGTGTAATATGTTTTTTATCCAATGATAGTAAAGATCATTAATGTTGCCATTAATTTGAAAACGATAAAAAACTGCCAGTTCAGTGTTTGGCTACAGTTTAGCCCTGCAGCTCTCTGTAAAGGCAGTAAGGCTCTTGCAGTCCAGTGAAGATTAGATTGCTTTACAGGCCAGTGAGCCTGGGTGAATCCACAGCGAGCCGCACACAAAGACTGGCACAGAGAGATCAGAGTGGTGCCTCCTGGGTAGTGATGATGAACAAACCTTGGCCTCTCCTGAAGACGATAACAAATGCCTTCATCCTCCAGCCAAGACCATTAATGGCCAGATAAATGCAGGGTGTGTGTATGTGTTTCAGAGGGTTAATGTACATGTGGGTGTGTTGGTAGTAAGTGTTCTATAGAGGGACGATGTGTGTTTTCTTCTATGTGTGTCTGTCAGTGTGTTTATGCACTCTACCTAGTCTTCCTTTCAGACCCCTAGACACTTGTATGGCCACAGGGTGCATCCTGATGGCTTATTGGATTCCTTTTAGTGAGGGCCAGTAGCTAAACAAATAAAGGCAGCCATGTCTCTGTGTTATGACCTCCACCACTGTGGTCACAGCCGGCATGAAGTCTATTATACATTTACAGGATAAACATTTTAACTTCAAACATTAAACCAAGCAGAACTAGGTAGGACGGGGAATCATATACTGTACCTTGGGACTCTGGTCTAGTGGTGTTATCTCAGTGAATAGTGCAAGGTATTGTAATATCAGAATCAATACACAAATATATGTGTATGTGAGTGCATGCATTCCTGCCTATCTGCCTGTGTTTGTGTGTGTGTGTACGTGCATGCATATGCATGTGTGTGTGTGCATGCTTATGCCTGCCTGTGTTTGTGTGCGCTTACGGCCATACCAGCCTGAATACGCCCGATCTAGTCCGATCGGCATTCCTGTGCCGTTTCTGAAAGTTCATGGAAATACGAATCACTGATGCATTTTGTTCATGTCTTATGATTGACTTGGGCAAATGAATGCGTTTTCTAACAAGTTGAATAGATTTAGTTGATTTCTTACTAAGTTCAATAAATGTTTGAATATTGTTGAATTTCGGTTTAATGTCTGGATTCCGTGATTCGGTCCGCAACGCCTATTTTATAGGGCCCTAGTCAATGAACTTGTCATAAATCAACATAGGATATGCCCTCTCCCCCCCCCCCCCCCCAACAAGACTCAAATATATATATATATATATATATATATATATATATATATATATATATATATATTGGAAATGTAAGCAAGGGTTGAGCTTCTTCAGTTTGTGTCACAAAGTGGATACGTTTCTGTGTCCCTATCAGAGTGAGTGACACATTGACTTTATATAGTGTACCAAGAGTTGTTCCCTCGCTTACGGCCATACCAGCCTGAATACGCCCGATCTCGTCCGATCTCGGAAGCTAAGCAGGGTCGGGCCTGGTTAGTACTTGGATGGGAGACCGCCTGGGAATACCAGGTGCTGTATCTTTTTGTCCCAGTAGAGCGTGCTCTTGTGTCATGGAGAAACTGCCTTTTATTTATCACCCTAATAATATCATGGATTGTTATTGGACTAAATGCAGTTTGTGTGTGCTGCCCTGCCCTGATCAAATCAAATAATGGACAGTGCGTTTCCCTCAAAATATAGGCAGTACATGCAGCCTTTGTTTTTAGTCTAGGAGACAGTCAATGTCTGTAGTCCATTAGGGCACTATAAAATCCCTTCAATGTTTTGCCTGATTCCGTTAATTCCCAAGTTCCCTTTTCTCCGTTTAGATTTCCCCGTTGACCGTTTGTCCCTGTTTTGACAGGTTTTCGCTCTCAAAAGTACATATTTTTAATAGCAAAACAGCACAATTGGATGTTCTATGTCCACAACAATGTTTAAACCCTATCAGGTGACCATTTGTGAGGTCTGGGAAAAATGTAAGACATTTAGATTTTGGGGTGTAGTTACCCTTAAATGCAAGCGTGCACCAGGAAGAGACCTTTGTTTGGTTAAGCGGTGTTGCTGTAGAACAAATGGCCACTGGAGTGATGCAAATGATCACGGTATAATTCTGCCAGGCAGGCATAGGCTACTTTGTAGTTAACATTTACTTGCGAAGGTTTTGGGGAAAGCCATTCCTTCCCTACCAGAAGAAGGTTATCATTAGCATCATCGCTAACGGCTACACAAAGTGTAGATATACGCGCGCACCGCACACATGCACACAGACAGGGGCATTCCTGTGCCGTTTCAGAAAGTTCATGGAAATACGAATCACTGATGCATTTTGTTCATGTCTTATGATTGACTTGGGCAAATGAATGCGTTTTCTAACAAGTTGAATAGATTTAGTTGATTTCTTACTAAGTTCAATAAATGTTTGAATATTGTTGAATTTCGGTTTAATGTCTGGATTCCGTGATTCGGTCCGCAACGCCTATTTTATAGGGCCCTAGTCAATGAACTTGTCATAAATCAACATAGGATATGCCCTCTCCCCCCCCCCCCAACAACACTCAAATATATATATATATATATATATATATATATATATATATATATATATATATATATTGGAAATGTAAGCAAGGGTTGAGCTTCTTCAGTTTGTGTCACAAAGTGGATACGTTTCTGTGTCCCTTTCAGAGTGAGTGACACATTGACTTTATATAGTGTACCAAGAGTTGTTCCCTCGCGTATGGCCATACCAGCCTGAATACGCCCGATCTCGTCCGATCTCGGAAGCTAAGCAGGGTTGGGTCTGGTTAGTACTTGGATGGGAGACAGCCTGGGAATACCAGGTGCTGTAAGCTTTTTGTCCCAGTAGAGCGTGCTCTTGTGTCATGGAGCAACTGCCTTTTATTTATCACCCTAATAATATCATGGATTGTTATTGGACTAAATGCAGTTTGTGTGTGCTGCCCTGCCCTGATCAAATCAAATAATGGACAGTGCGTTTCCCTCAAAATATAGGCAGTACATGCAGCCTTTGTTTTTAGTCTAGGAGACAGTCAATGTCTGTAGTCCATTAGGGCACTATAAAATCCCTTCAATGTTTTGCCTGATTCCGTTAATTCCCAAGTTCCCTTTTCTCCGTTTAGATTTCCCCGTTGACCGTTTGTCCCTGTTTTGGCAGGTTTTCGCTCTCAAAAGTACACCTTTTTAATAGCAAAACAGCACAATTGGATGTTCTATGTCCACAACAATGTTTAAACCCTATCAGGTGACCATTTGTGAGGTCTGGGAAAAATGTAAGACATTTAGATTTTGGGGTGTAGTTACCCTTAAATGCAAGCGTGCACCAGGAAGAGACCTTTGTTTGGTTAAGCGGTGTTGCTGTAGAACAAATGGCCACTGGAGTGTTGCAAATGATCACGGTATAATTCTGCCAGGCAGGCATAGGCTACTTTGTAGTTAACATTTACTTGCGAAGGTTTTGGGGAAAGCCATTCCTTCCCTACCAGAAGAAGGTTATCATTAGCATCATCGCTAACGGCTACACAAAGTGTAGACATACGCGCGCACCGCACACATGCACACAGACAGGGGCATTCCTGTGCCGTGCCAGAAAGTTCATGGACATACGAATCACTGATGCATTTTGTTCATGTCTTATGATTGACTTGGGCAAATGAATGCGTTTTCTAACAAGTTGAATAGATTTAGTTGATTTCTTACTAAGTTCAATAAATGTTTGAATATTGTTGCATTTCGGTTTAATGTCTGGATTCCGTGATTCGGTCCGCAACGCCTATTTTATAGGGCCCTAGTCAATGAACTTGTCATAAATCAACATAGGATATGCCCTCTTCCCCCCCCCCCCCCCCCCCCCCAACAAGACTCATATATATATATATATATATATATTTATATTGGAAATGTAAGCAAGGGTTGAGCTTCTTCAGTTTGTGTCACAAAGTGGATACGTTTCTGTGTCCCTTTCAGAGTGAGTGACACATTGACTTTATATAGTGTACCAAGAGTTGTTCCCTCGCTTATGGCCATACCAGCCTGAATATGCGCGATCTCATCCGATCTCGGAAGCTAAGCAGGGTCGGGCCTGGTTAGTACTTCGATGGGAGACAGCCTGGGAATACCAGGTGCTGTAAGCTTTTTGTCCCAGTAGAGCGTGCTCTTGTGTCATGGAGCAACTGCCTTTTATTTATCACCCTAATAATATCATGGATTGTTATTGGACTAAATGCAGTTTGTGTGTGCTGCCCTGCCCTGATCAAATCAAATAATGGACAGTGCGTTTCCCTCAAAATATAGGCAGTACATGCAGCCTTTGTTTTTAGTCTAGGAGACAGTCAATGTCTGTAGTCCATTAGGGCACTATAAAATCCCTTCAATGTTTTGCCTGATTCCGTTAATTCCCAAGTTCCCTTTTCTCCATTTAGATTTCCCCGTTGACCGTTTGTCCCTGTTTTGGCAGGTTTTCGCTCTCAAAAGTACACCTTTTTAATAGCAAAACAGCACAATTGGATGTTCTATGTCCACAACAATGTTTAAACCCTATCAGGTGACCATTTGTGAGGTCTGGGAAAAATGTAAGACATTTAGATTTTGGGGTGTAGTTACCCTTAAATGCAAGCGTGCACCAGGAAGAGACCTTTGTTTGGTTAAGCGGTGTTGCTGTAGATCAAATGGCCACTGGAGTGATGCAAATGATCACGGTATAATTCTGCCAGGCAGGCATAGGCTACTTTGTAGTTAACATTTACTTGCGAAGGTTTTGGGGAAAGCCATTCCTTCCCTACCAGAAGAAGGTTATCATTAGCATCATCGCTAACGGCTACACAAAGTGTAGACATACGCGCGCACCGCACACATGCACACAGACAGGGGCATTCCTGTGCCGTGCCAGAAAGTTCATGGAAATACGAATCACTGATGCATTTTGTTCATGTCTTATGATTGACTTGGGCAAATGAATGCGGATTCTAACAAGTTGAATAGATTTAGTTGATTTCTTACTAAGTTCAATAAATGTTTGAATATTGTTGCATTTCGGTTTAATGTCTGGATTCCGTGATTCGGTCCGCAACGCCTATTTTATAGGGCCCTAGTCAATGAACTTGTCATAAATCAACATAGGATATGCCCTCTTCAACCCCCCCCCCCCCCCCCCCAACAAGACTCATATATATATATATATATTTATATTGGAAATGTAAGCAAGGGTTGAGCTTCTTCAGTTTGTGTCACAAAGTGGATACGTTTCTGTGTCCCTTTCAGAGTGAGTGACACATTGACTTTATATAGTGTACCAAGAGCTGTTCCCTTGCTTACAGCCATACCAGCCTGAATACACCCGATCTCGTCAGATCTCGGAAGCTAAGCAGGTTTAGGGCTGGTTAGTACTTGGATGTGGGACCACCTTGGAATACCAGTTGCTGTAAAAGCATGTAAGAAGCTATGACGTGGACTGATAATCTGTGTTATAGGCTGAGATGTGAAGATGTGATGTGAAATATGAAGCTATGATATGAAAAAAAAATAAGCTGTGAAGCTATGAGATGTGAAGATGTGATGTGAAATATGAAGCTATGATATGTAAAAATAAGCTGTGAAGCTATGAGAAGTGAAGATGTGATGTGAAATATGAAGCTATGATATGTAAAAATAAGCTGTGAAGATGTGATGTGAAATATGAAGCTATGATATGTAAAAATAAGCTGTGAAGCTATGAGATGTGAAGATGTGATGTGAAATATGAAGCTATGATATGTAAAAAAAATAAGCTGTAAAAAGCTATGATGGGTTAATTTAAAAAAAAAAAAAAAAAAAAAAAATACACCCGATCTCGTCCGATCTCGAAAGCTAAGCAGGGTCGGGCCTGGTTGTACTTGGATGGGAGACTGCCTGGGAATACCAGGTGCTGTAAGCTTTTTGTCCCAGTAGAGCGTGCTCTTGTGTCATGGAGCAACTGCCTTTTATTTATCACCCTAATAATATCATGGATTGTTATTGGACTAAATGCAGTTTGTGTGTGCTGCCCTGCCCTGATCAAATCAAATAATGGACAGTGCGTTTCCCTCAAAATATAGGCAGTACATGCAGCCTTTGTTTTTAGTCTAGGAGACAGTCAATGTCTGT
This sequence comes from Coregonus lavaretus, assembly GCF_964263955.1. Taxonomy (NCBI): domain Eukaryota; kingdom Metazoa; phylum Chordata; class Actinopteri; order Salmoniformes; family Salmonidae; genus Coregonus; species Coregonus lavaretus. Next base: position 70,592 of record NW_028164846.1, read on the forward strand.
AGTCCATTAGGGCACTATAAAATCCCTTCAATGTTTTGCCTGATTCTGTTAATTCCCAAGTTCCCTTTTCTCCGTTTAGATTTCCCCGTTGACCGTTTGTCCCTGTTTTGGCAGGTTTTCGCTCTCAAAAGTACACCTTTTTAATAGCTAAACAGCACAATTGGATGTTCTATGTCCACAACAATGTTTAAACCCTATCAGGTGACCATTTGTGAGGTCTGGGAAAAATGTAAGACATTTAGATTTTGGGGTGTAGTTACCCTTAAATGCAAGCGTGCACCAGGAAGAGACCTTTGTTTGGTTAAGCGATGTTGCTGTAGAACAAATGGCCACTGGAGTGATGCAAATGATCACGGTATAATTCTGCCAGGCAGGCATAGGCTACTTTGTAGTTAACATTTACTTGCGAAGGTTTTGAATTTGAGTTTATTTATTTTTTACAGGGACAGTGCACATTAATCAACGTTTCAGTAAAAGTGCCGGTTTTAGCCAGCCGGCTAATTTTCAACCGCAGTCCCTGGGCAGGTTATTAAAAACAATTACAATATAGACAATAACAACATAGAACAAGACATAGCATACAGACATAGCAACATAGGACAAACAAGACGTAGCATACAGACCGAGCAACATAGAACAAAAAGCAGCAAAACAAAATTCATAAAAGCAACAAAGTGTTTCCACACCTCACAAGTTACAGACAACAGACATGGAAAGCGGCAACACACAGCTAGGGACCATGTTCACAAATCTGATTGACCTTTAGCCATGTCTTCAAGCATTTTGTGAAAGTGTGATATGTGGTGCAGTTGTGTGTGTCTGATGGCAGTGTATTCCAGACATGGGAAGCTCTCACAGAAAAAGCAGATTTACTAAAGGTGCTTTTCCTTAGGGGAACTACACAGTCACCTCTCATGGCAGACCTTGTGGATCTGCTGCCATATGTTTGGGTTTTCTGTTTAACAAAAATACTGAGTGGAGGGGGAGCCAAGCCATTTAGGATCTTGAATACAAGACATGCATCGGTGTATTGCACAAGATTTTCCCAACTCAGGAGCTCATGCTTTCTAAGGATGTGACAGTGATGATGGCTATTGGGCTTCCTATCAAGCACTTTGAGAGCCTGTTTGTAGACAGACTGAATAGGTCTTACTGTTGTACAGCAAGCTTGGGCCCAACTAGTCAAGCAGTATGTTAAGTGGGGGAGTATCATAGATTTGAAGTACAGTTTTGCTACCTCTGTAGTCAAACAATTTCGTATAAATTGGAAATTAGCTAGGTTGAATTTGGTTATTTGAATTACCTTTTTCACATGCTTTTTAAAAGAGAGGTTGGAATCAAGTATGATGCCAAGGTACTTAAAATCAGATACCCCCTGGAGCTTCTCCCCTGACACATAGACTTCTGGCTCAGTAGCATCTGTTGCCCTCTTTGTGAAGAACATGCAAACAGTTTTTTTCACATTGAGATGCAAACACGAGTCACTGAGCCATTTTGTAACCTGGACCATTACAGTAGTGAGTTCTTGTGCAGCTTGTTGTTTGCTCTTTGCATGCACATATATCACTGTATCATCTGCATACATTTGAACTTCAGACCCAGTACAGACAGAAGGCAGATCATTAATGTACAGGCTGAACAGGAGGGGCCCCAGTATTGACCCTTGGGGCACACCCACATCATAGCTAAGAGTGGGCGACAGCTCATTGCTCACTCTGACACACTGAGTTCTGCCTTCAAGGTATGATTTCATCCATCTCAAGGCATCGGGGGAAAAGTTGAACTTGGACAATTTTGTGATGAGAATCTCATGGTTAACAGTATCAAAAGCCTTCCTTAGGTCCAGAAACACAGCCCCAACAACGCCCCCTTTGTCCATCTTGGACTTCACATTTTCCAGAAAAAAGCAGTTGGCCATTTCTGTGGAGTGTTTCGCTCTGAAGCCAAATTGCATGGAATGTAATGTGAAGGGGCTGTTGTTGAGGTGGGCAATCAGTTGTTCTGCTACACACTTTTCAACAACCTTTGACACCACAGGTAGTATACTCATGGGCCTGTAGTTACTCACGTCAGCAGGGTCGCCAGATTTAAAGATGGCCGTTATTATGGCCGACTTCCATACCCTTGGAAACACCCCGAGACCAATAGATGTGTTGGTGACCTTAGTAATGGGGCCAATGAGTGACTCTTTGTAGTTTTTAAGAAAGGTAGAGTCCATCCCAAACACATCTTTGGCTTTAGAGTTCTTTAGTGAGCTAATCACCTTGTCTACCTTTGACTCAGAAACCTCCCTTATGATGAAGACAGGTTGAGCATCATTTACTAGCACTGAGCCCAAGAAACCAGTGGAGGGGTTCTGTGTCAGTACCCTGACAGAGTCAATAAAGTAGGAATTGAAGGCTATTGCTATTTCGACTGCATCCTGTGTTAGATTGTTATTCACCATGATTTCTAGTCTTTTTGCAGTGTTACTATGGTCTTTCCCTGTTAACTTTTTTAGATTCTCCCAGATCAGTTTAGAATTTCCCTTTGCTTCACCAATTATGTTAATAAAAAAGTTTGCCTTGGCCTGTCTGATTTCTTTCATCACCTTATTTCTCAACATGGTAAACCTACGTCTGTCATGCTCTAATTTGGATCTTAGGGCTATTTTTAGATAATAATCTCGTTCTTTCATCAATTTCCAGATTTCTCCATTTAGCCAAGGAAGAGTGCTCTTTTGGCCAGGTTTGGATTTGATTTTCTTTAGGAAACCGTTTAATGTAGTCTGGATTGTGGATAGAAAAACTTGACTATCAGCTTCCACGTCTGCATAGGACAAGAGATCATTCCAGTTAATTCCCTTAATTGCATTTTCAAAATAGCTTAATTCACTCTTAGGTATTCTTAGTTGATCAGGCTTTCTAACAGTAGAGAGGTTAAACCTGCTCTTAGACAGCTTTCTGGCTATAAGTGTCAGATAATGATCAGATAGCCCAGTAACCATATTGAATGATTTAGTCACTCTCTCTGGTTTATTACTGAACACCAAATCAATCTGTGTTTTAGAGCAACAAGTCACCCTAGTTGGCCCTTTAACTAGCTGTGTAAGGTCAAAGGTATTAGTGATCCGTTTGAGGGTTTTCCTACAACACTTGTCTTCATAATTAATGTTAAAATCTCCCATTAAGATGACCTCTTTCCCAAAATCACATTCCCTAAGCATGTTATTAAACTGATCAAAAAACACACTTTTGGTGGAAGGTGGCCTATACATTCCAATGAGGGTAAAAGACATTTGGGGAGACAGTGTAATGTTCAGGCCAATACATTCTAGTTCATTATCACATGACCACTCAATTTGTTTACATCGGATATGTTCTTTAATATAAATCATCACACCCCCTCCTCTTCCTTCAGTCCTGTCTCTCCTGAAAACATTGTAGCCAGGCACAATCAAAGCAGCAGATGGAGAGTTTCTATGGAGCCATGTCTCTGAGAGGCAGAGAAAGTCAAGGTTGGAGTCTGTGAGTAGATGTTGAATTTGATCACTTTTTGGAATGACACTACGAATGTTCAAGTGCCCCCCTAGTAGTCCCTTGGGCTTAGCTCGTGGGTCCCAGATGACTCGAGAGTGATTGACACATTGAAAAAAGTTAAATTTTCTGTGTTTTCTGACGGCTGGGTTTAGGCCGTTTTGTTTCGTTTTGATTAGGGGCAGTTCGGTAGCGCAATTAACAATCCCTCCCGCCTGCATTGGATGCGGGAAACTAATTAAAACATCCCGCACACCAGAAGCAGAGTCAGGGACCGCACACAGCGACCCCGGTATGCCCGAAGAGTCAAAATCCATCCCGGAGCCGGGTGAGCCGAGAGAAACCACAGGACCATAGCACTCACCCACCTCCACAGCGGCGACGATCAGTGGACGAGGCCATCCACCGCCCTCCACTCCGGTGCGTATTGCTGGCTCGGTGATGTTGGGCCCAGGATTGAGTTGCACATCCCCGGAGAGCAGGAGGGTAGTGAACAGGTAGTTTAACAGTTTCCGATAAATGTTGGACTTGTGTTTGTTGCGCCTAAGCGGTTCAGTAGAATAAGGAGCGAGGTAGACTTGGCCATTATTCAGAACATTATGGTATGCTGTGTACTGTCCGCTCCCGTGGAACGGTGAACCAATGTGTTTGTGTTTGGTGTTAATATTCTCCGGTAGTAGACTGATTGTGTCATCCCAGCAAGGACGCACTGAGATTATCAGTAGAGCAGCTACATAACTGACAATCATGGCAGAGTACTGGAGATAAAACACATAATTGCGCTTTAACTCTTTGCATGAGTTACTTAGCTGGGGTCGGCGTACACCTGATGGTTTAGATAAAATTACAGCATTCGAATGAGAAGCGGCACCTGCCGCACCACCCTGTCTTCCG